>NC_080068.1:41282738-41395238 GCF_949987535.1 Balaenoptera acutorostrata
AAATCTTGTAAAACCACAGTGCTTCTTGACACAATGGCACGATCCTATTCTTTTATTCTGAATTGTCTGATTGTTGTCTATGCAAAGGGAAATCCCACAGACATTACCATCTAATCTACACTTATACGTAACACTAATATGTCAAATATGACAAGATTTTGACACACTGATATGTATTTCTTGGGCTTACTAAAAGTTTTCCATATTTTCCTTTTATTTCTTTTTTGATTTGAACATTTTGCCTGTTGTCTGTTAGAAGAGGCCGGAAGGAAGTGTGAGTAAAACTTTGAAAGAGAAGTAGGCTGTGAGGAGACACACAGAGATTTAGATGGATTCATGGTTGTTGAGCGGACTCAGGAAAAAAGGTGTAGAGAGAAGTCACGTACCAGCAGGTTGTTTAGAACAGAAGTGGGCTGAGCCACAGACAATAGATTATAGGTATTGACTTCAGGAACCAAAGTCTCTCAAAATAGATTAAGCAAAGAAAGAACCAGTAATTTTGGTGACCAGTGCAAGCAACAGGAAATTGGCCCTCAAACTTACTTTGTAATTCATGACATGGTTCCTTTCTACGAATTGGGAGGGAAGCAAGTGCTGTCAATATGTGAAATTCAGCACGATCTAAAATAGCACAGTGGGACTTTCCCAATGGCGCAGTGGTTAAGAATCCGCCTGCCAATGCAGGGGACACGGGTTCGAGCCCTGGTCCGGGAAGATCCCACATGCCACGGAGCAACTAACCCCGTGCGCCACAACTACTGAGCCTGTGCTCTAGAGCCCGTGCTCCGCAACAAGAGAAGCCACTGCAATGAGAAGCCCGTGCACTGCAACCAAGAGTAGCCCCCACTTGCCACAGCTAGAAAAAGCCTGAGTGCAGCAACGAAGACCCAACGCTGCCAAAAAATAAAATACAGTAAAATAAAATAAAATATTTAAAATAAAATAAAATAGCACAGTGACATACAACCATTTAAAAATTTTTGTCCCGTTATATTTAGGACCCTTGGACATACTCCAGGTTGCCCTACTCTGAGCATGCTCTAAATTTCAGAATACTAAGGTAGTTTAGAGGGGAAGAGTTACTGTGTTATGAAGACAGAATCTGTGGAGTTGAATTCCACTGATGGGAGAAGTACTTACAGCAGAGGTGAACTCCAGGGCAGACTGTATTAACACAGACAAGGCAGTCAGAATTCTCTAACTCTTGATCTCCTCCTCTTTTTCAGGTTTACAGTAATGTAAGAAGAAGGCTTGTACTAAAGAATCCCAGAGAGCAGTTTTGTGATAGCAGTGAAGGGAAGTGAATGCATGAACAGCTATTAGATTATTCTATGCTTGGGAGAAGTTTTCATACATGGAAGTTTTTAACAGTCCCAGGGGACTGATGTCCATAAAAAATCTCAAGCATCAACTCTCTTAAACCAATTCCAGCACATGCTTACTTGGTTGCCCATTTCCTCTCACAATCCAGTCTCTTAGCAGCAGCCAGAGTAATTATTCCCCTCTTCCTCTCCTCTGCTGGTTTCCATCATTCCCTGCTACATATCATCCAGTGGTTTCCCATCATTACTCTCCTTCATCCTTTCCGTGGTTTCCCATTATCCCCTGGTTCATAGTGTCCAAGAGTTTCCCATCATTCCCTGTTTCATCCCTATAAGTTTCCCGCTGCCCTTCTCATAAATCCAAATGCCTAACCATAGCCTCCTAGGGTCTTCATCATTTCGCCCCTGTTTATCTTTCCTGCTGCTTTCCTGACCTGCTGTTCCATCTGTCTAGAATGTTCCTCCCTCATATCTTCACAGAACCACCCCCCTTCTCAGCACTCAAAGCTCATCTCAAATGCTTCCTCCCCAGAAAAAGAATTTCCTGACCACTCTGGCTCACCATCCTCCCCACCACATACACTTACTCTCTCTACCTCATTTCCCTATTTTGGTTTTTCTTCATAGCACTTACCACTATCCAAAATTGTCTTTGGTTCTTTTTTACTTATTCATTCATTTCATTAGTTAGTTTAAATATGTTTACTGTATGTCCTCTAGAATAAGTTTTATACCATCAGAGATGTATCAGAAGTTATAAATAAGATCAGAAACATTAGATTTAGGCTTTTTAAACCTCATTTTTCTCAGTGTTCAGAACAGTATTGACTATAAAATAGGTCTTTGATAAATATTTCTTGAATGTATTATTTATAGTCCTGCCTGGGTTACTACTCTTCAGTCAACAATCATCTAACCCAAGTCCATAAGCATGAGGGCAAAGACTAATCCACCTTTACAACTGACAGAACCCTGCAAATCTCCTTGTGGCTCAGTAGCTAGGCACCCCGGAAATAAAGAAAGAGCCCCTGTTGGGCTCTAGGCATGTAGTTGTATCTACACAAGGGGCCTCTAAACCCTTGAATTTTCTTAACACAAAGGCCAGAATATCTCCTTGACTTGCCAGAATATCTTTCATGGATATATGCACCTAACTAGATATGGGTTTTTTTTTTTTTGCTGGAAGGTCCTAAGAGCTTCCAGATATCTCCTTTGTTTCCTGAACTCTACAGTAATTGCACTTATTAAAATAGCAGATATCCTAATTCTATCCTTTTCAGGTGGTTTCAGGAAACTGCTCTCAGCTGCCAGCTCTTCAGGAGCAGAAGCTAAATCCTTGCATTTACAACATATGTTTTTTAAATGAAAAGGGGGAAGACTAAATAATTTTAGAGAGGTGAGCTCACAGATAATTTCATCTCCCATCTCAGTTCTCCTCAACACTGATTCAGAGCTCTCCAGTGAGCTGTAATTTAGATTTCCTCTCCTGTCTTATGTCCTACTGCTTCCTAATTACCTGTTTTAGTGAGTCAGCCTTTCTGGGTCCTGGGACTCAGATGTATTGTGGGTCATGTGACTGGCTCAACACACTCTGGGTCCAGTCACATCAGAAAGGTGTTTTGTGATGGCAGGCAAAGAGAGGGCGATCCTCTGTTTGCAAGAGAATGATTTTTCCCAGGCACCACAGCATCTGCCCCCCTAGGACACCCAGGTAGAGGAAATTTCTTGCTTGAACACTGTTACCACTCAGTGGCAAATAACATCACTTTAAATTGTTTTGGAAAAAAGTGCCCTTTTCTTATGGTACTGACTAAATATTAATCTAAATACATAGGTGTCATTTATTTAGTCAATAAATCAAAGCTGCAAATAGTTTTTGATTGCCTTCTATAGACAGGGCTTTGTGCTTGGTCATGAGAGCTGTATAATTATTCCTTGCTGTATCATGGGATAATAATATTTCTTTATCCAGAATACAAAATTCCCTAGGAATATAAGGTGAAAGTTTCTTCTTTCATCCCCTCCTTTCTTCCTCTCTTCCCTTGTTTCCTTCCTTCAATTTATTGAAGCCCATATTTATTGAGTTCATATAATGTGCAATGTTTGAGTATAAAGAAAAATACGAAATCCAGCATGGGGTGAGACTTACCTTTTGGAGGTGGAAGAAGTCTACACACTTGGGGAAATCAGCATAAAATTATAGGAGAGCACATTAGAGTAGCATGGAATCAAGAAGGGAAGTGACCAAAGAAGGCTTCCTTGAGGAGATGAAACCAAAGCACATTTTGAATGCTGAAGGAAAGGAAAAGGACTAACGTTCCAGGCAGGAGACAGGACATGCTTGGGCCACTTCAAGTAGTTCTACAGAGCTGGCATGTAGAATGAACGACAGACTAATAGATAAAATATGCAGGAAGAAATATAGGCAAAAGCCAGAGTCAGGAATTGGGGTTTTATCCTGAAGGCAATGGGTAGCTACTGAAGGATTTTAAACACGGGATATTTTGTTTTTAGAATGTTAAGTGGAGAAAGAATTTAGGAACAAGTGATATAAAGGACTACTTAAGAGGATCTTTCTTTATCCAGTTAAGACATTGTGATGGTCTGGAATTAGGCAGTAGGGACAGAAAGACAGAGATGGCCTCAAAAGATGTTTAAATTGTTCCATAGGTAGGAAGATGTAGGAAAGGCAAACTTACTTCCAAAATTTCCATAAAATCATTACAGAAAAATGTATACAGTATTAGAATTGCATGAAAATGCAGTAAATCCTCATTACATAAAAGACATTTTTCATAAGTTCTCTCCATTTATAGAATAGGAAGCTGAGGCATGCAGCTTGAAAGAGTGATAGCGGAATTTGAACTCATGTCCATGTGGCCACAAAGCCCATATTCTTTTATTTTTTTTTTTTTAAATAGAAAGTGTTATATATTTTCATAGTTTTTTTTTAGCCTTAAATGCATACTTTGTACTTCTTTTTTTTTTTTCACACACACACTGTATTTTATTTTTACAAGAGATAAATAGACTGACACCAAGCATTGTAAATGGATGACCACAACAAAAGCAACAATGATTGCAATTACCAAACATGAAATACACTCATACTGTGTCATAATATTGACATTCAGTTCAGTAATCCTCCACTGTAACAGCTCCTTTACTTTGCAGTGAAAATTGATTTGTATATTCTTTGCCTCTGAGTCCTTGTGGGATTTTTTTTTTTTTTTAATTCAAACAGAAAGTCACAAAAATTATACTCATCCTCATCAGTTCACTCAGTCCCATGTAATTAATTTTTTTTATCTTGATCTTTTGTTAGCACTTTTATGAGTTCATCAGTTTTTCATTAGAGTTCTGAAAATGCTTAAAAGCCCATATTCTTTACACTAAATTTTCTGCCCCTTTTAGGAGATTGTAGATTTTTAAATTTGGGTGATTAGGCTTGAAGAGATTGGAATACAATTTGGCAGGATCTTAAAAGATTCCTTAGGCAGAACTTTTAAGGTTTTTCTAGGTATAAGCATGTTCAGATTTGAGACCCAACACACAAACAATTGTATTTGCATTGTTTCTACGGAACTATATGTTTTTCTCCCTGCAAAGCACAAACCCTTCATCAAATTCCTCTTGATAACCTAATCATTTTAAGCCTAAAAGATTTATTCACACTCTATACCAGGATAGTCAGTTGAAACGAAAATGAAAGTGGACTTGGCAGATATCCTAGTTTAATCAAGTCAAATATTGAGTTTTGAGTAGAATGGAGTTTGAAAGACAAATCAGTTTCAATGAATCTAGGAAGGGAAGAGGTAAAACTCTTAAGACATTGAAAACAGAAAGGGGCAGACAGCTCAAACAGGAAAAAAAATGCTGAGATTTGCTTTAAAGTTGGAGTAGGAAAATTCCTTTTCTAGCATATTTTACATCCACTGTGGGTAGGATAACCATATATTTCACTATCCAAAACTTGACTCTTTGAGAATAAAAGGAGGCACTCATTAATTACAGTGGGATAGCAGATAAAAACCAGGACTCTTATAGACAAACCTGGATATACACCGCCCTACCTAGAGGTTGGCATTAAACCTGCCTTTCAGATGATGATAGTATCAAAACTGAGGTCAGAGGTTTTAGAGTAACTGGCTCCTAACGCGAGGCAAGATTTTTAAAAAGTGAAGGATTTTTACACAACTTGGACAAGGAGTACAATATATATAAAACAGCCAGATCAACTGAACCATTTGGGATATATTAATCATTTTAGTTCCATAGTTTATTTTAATAAAAAATTATATGGAACAATGAATTATAAGAGAGTCAAGACAACAAGTATATAGTGTCTAGTCTCCCATATAAAGTAATGAATTCACATAAACATTTTGGCTATAAAATATAAGGATCTTAGTTTAGATGGGTGCCCCTAGATATTTTGATTATTTAATAAGCACAGGCTTATTTTTCAATGCATTAACCAGCAGTGAGTCAATATGAATAAACACCAAACTCAGTCAAATCTCAATCCACTCTCCTGCCCCACTCTTGGATTTTTTTCTTAGATGAAGATATCCTTCCTTATATGGCAAAGTTCCTTACTAAGCTGCACAAAAGGAAGAATGGGCATAGCGTGGGAAGCTAACATTCCCAGGTACAGACAGGAGATATCAGTCACAACCAATTAGGTTTCCAACCTTGGTTCTGTCAGCAATTAGCTGTGTGACCTTGGACAAAACACTTCACTGGAGCTTAGTTTTCGCCTATACAAAATGAGAGGATTTAGTTAGAGTACCTTGGAGGTTCTTTCAGATGTGAAGTTCAACTATTCTCTGAGGTAATTATCTCCCATATGTTTTAAATATGTTTAAGGTTTATTTATCTATGAGGACTGGGAAGATATCTGTTGTATCATAAGGAAATTAAAACAGCCAGTTATTGAAAAAACAACTGCAATGGTAACAGCAATGTTGATTTTTTTAAGATTCCCAAGAATGAAAACATAGGCAGTGGGGAGACATTTTATTTTTCAATGTATAATAGGAGGACTGTTAGGATTTTCTTATGGGAAAAGTCATCAGATATATTGCCAAACCACATTGTGCTTAATAATTTTTAAATATTAAACTTCTTTGGGATCCCCAAACACACTGAGGATCAAGCTTCCGGAGTTTATACAGAAAAAAGATTTCCCTCAGAAGTGTAGAGCTGCTTCCTGACTCTGTCATTTCTCATAAGGAAAGAATGAATCCACATTTACAAGACAGAGTGTTGAAAATGAACAGAGGAGGCGCCTCCCTGGGCTGTAGTCTTTGACAAGTTCCTAGATACATAAGCATGGTTCAAAAAATAATAAAAACAAAGTGCCCATCAATCTCGTGCTATTGGATCTCAAGCTTCAATGCCACCAAATACAAGGAAGTCAGACTTTTTCCTCGTATTATTTTGATTCCTTTTCAATGCAGAAGTAACATATTTCCTTATAAACAATACAAACAGCAATGAAGATGAATATAATGTAAAATTTAAGGTTCCTACCACCTCAATTCTATCCTATTCTTAAGGATTAACCATTGTCAACAGTTTGTTGTGCATCCACCCAGATTATCCGTCCATCCATCCATCTACATCTGTTCACATACATGTATATTTGCACAAATACATACATATGTATATCCACAGATCTGTTTTTCAAAAATAAAATATTATCTTCATTTACCCCAATTTTTGGAAGATACAAATTTGTTTAACTTTAGAGACAAGCAAGTAAGCATAATAACAAATGTGTCTTCTTTTGTCATCATAAAATCTCTCTCCTCTATGACTTATCTACACAACTTTTCAGATGGCTAAGAAAAATAAATGCAATATTTTACTGGCAGTCAAAACACTTAACAAAATGACTACCTAATAAATGTTTACTGATTTGAATGAACGAATGAATCACACCAAGGACCTTAATCTCATCAATGTGGCAGAAGTTTCCAGGAAATAGTCGCATGTGAATTGACTTCCCTAGAATCCATTCCTCTTTTTATCAAGTGTTCAAGAATTGCTTATTTGAATATCTCTTAAGGATTGCTTTTGTGTGAAGATGTGTGTTTCAAATCTGAATACTGTATGTTTCTTCATCACTATATGGCCACTAATCAATAAAAAGTCTTACTTGAATAGATCTGTCTCCTTCATCAAAAATTGGCCCTTGCAGTGTTTCCTTCATCATTTTAATCAACACATTGTTGGGTCTATTAATCCCAGCATTTGAGATTAAGAGATGTCAATGCATATTTCCCACAGTTCTAGGGGAAAAAAGCACTCCCAAAGGCCAGTTTAGCCAGCAGTTATTGAACTGGTAAGATAATTACTGGCAGTTTTAGCTTATCAAGAAAATAATTTTATTTTTCTTTGAAATTTTATTCAGTATATTCTTTATGTTTTCATCCTGGAAACTATCAAGTCCCTGGGTCTGGCAATAAACTTCAACGTTGATTTCTTTCTTGATATTATTCAATGAGTCTGTCATCATCTATGTTAGTAATACTTTCCTATGAGAGAATATATATTTCAGGAGATACCATTGGACTTTGTTGGTGAAATGTTAGAGTGTTTATATTCTTCAAACTCCATTTGTTATTGACAAGTAGATGACATGTAAAGACATAAGAGTAGATGAGATAGTCAGAAGAGTGAGTGTAGTTAGAAAAGATGAACAAGGATGGAGACGTGTGGCACTCCACTGAAGTGTTAGAAGTATTGGTAGTGTGTGTGTGCGCATGCGTGTGTGTGTGTGTGTGTGTGTGTGTGTGTGTGTAGTTTATAAACATATGACTGAGACATACATGCACTGGGATACACCATTCAGTGAAAAACTTTGGAGATGCCTGTTTCTACTCGGAGTGATGTGGTACAGAAATAGTTGTGCAAAGGTGGAAGGGCTATAATAGAGATGAATCATCATTAGATGTTTGTAACTTTTTATTTCAGCATAATTGCAAACTTACAGAAAGATTCTAAGAATACTACAAACAAAACCCAAATACCCTCTACCCAGATTTACCAATTTCCATCTATCAATCTATGTATAGGCATATTATTTTTTTTTTGTGAATCACTGAGAGTAAGTTGGAGACAATGTATACCTGTAGCAGTACACAGTGTGTACTTCCTAAGAGCAAGGATATTTTGTTACATCGCTACAGTATTATCCTCAAAATTATGAAATTTAACATTGATAAAATATTATTATCTAATCCACAGTCCATATTCAAATTTGTAAATTATCCCACTAATGTCCTTTAGAGCTATTATTTTTCCATTTCAGGATCCAGTCCATTGTCACGCATTGCATTTAGTGTTCTTTTTCTATAGACTCCTTTAATCTGGAACATTTCCTCAATCTTTCGTTGTCTTTATTGATCTTGAAATTTTTAAGGGTACGGCAAATTATTTTATAGACTGTCTCTCAGTTTGGATTTGCCTAACATTTCCTCAGGATTAGATTCAGGTTATACGTTTTCAGCAGAAATGCAAGGAAAGTGATGTTGGGTCTTTCTCATTGCATTTTATCAAGAGGCATGTGACATCAGATTGCCCTGAAATTGATGAAGTTAACTTTGATCCATTTTCTTATCATATTCTCACCCAGCATTTTTTAGCATCCATTGATTACTTCTATATTTATTAGCTGTCATTTTATTGTATAATAAAAAAGAGCTTTCCCGTCACATCCATTTTTATTTATTTATTTATAGTAAAAGAAACTCATGGGTTTTTAATTTATTCAATTGGTTAAAAACAATTATTTTATTATCTACTTTCATATTGAAATTATTTCAAATTTGGCCAGTGAGAGCCCCTTCAGTCTGGATCCTGTGTCCTTTTGTTATGTCACTATCATTCTTTTTTTAAAAAAATTATTAATTATTTATTTATTATTTATTTTTGGCTGTGTTGGGTCTTCATTTCTGTGCCAGGGCTTTCTCTAGTTGTGGCGAGCACGGGCCTCTCACTATCGCAGCCTCTCTTGCTGCGGAGCACAGGCTCCAGACTCGCAGGCTCAGTAGTTGTGGCTCACGAGACTAGTTGCTCCACGGCATGTGGGATCTTCCCAGACCAGGGCTCGAACCTGTGTCCCCTGCATTGGCAGGCAGATTCTCAACCACTGCGCCACCAGGGAAGCCCACTATCATTCTTTGAGCACATTCTTATTTCTGCGGCAACAAGATATTTCAGGCTTAGCTATACTTTCCCTGTCCCAGACTAAAATCAGTCTTCTCACCTTGATTTATCTTAATGGAGAACAGCATTTAGGAACCAAGTGCTGAACACTCATACTTTCCTTCTAGACCCTCTCACTAGACAGAGCTAAGAAAAAAATGTAAAGATATATAGGCACACACACAGAATATATCTTTTATTTTTTTAATCATATATTTCAAGTTCTCACAATATAATTGGATGCTCAGATTTAAAAATATGGGCGATTATTACTTATACTTTCTTCCATCTCCTCTCCCACCTTTCCCTACATTTTAATTATACATAAATATTCCAAAAATAATAAGAATGATATAATAATATCTGCTTTCTGTTCTATAACCCTATTTTTACCAGGTGTTTAATCTTAGTCCTATAGTTAAATTAAGTCAGTGTTACTGTGAGAATTTTATCACACATTCCTATTCTTGAGTTTTTGATTTTGATTCATTCTTGATTTCACGAAGTTTACATTTGAGTCATTTTTTCAGGAAGGCATAGATAAGTATTGTATCACTGAGAATATGTTCCTACAGCAGCTTTCTAGATATATTTTCATTGGTAAATGATACCAATGAAAATTATTATCCTCCAGTGTCTTCTGGCACTCAAAATTGCTGGGAAGAAGTCTGAGGTAAGCCTGTTCCGTTTTGTTTTGTTTTGTTTGTTTTTCCCTATCTATGCAACTTGATTTTATCATCTGGATGCCAGTGGAATTTTTCCTTTTTCCTTGATGCTAGATAACAGGATATGTCCACATATCCTGTTTTATGTCAGTTTGATGGGCCCATTTAATTTGCAGATCCAGGTACGCTTTTAATTTTACTTTTTTCTTTCATTGTGTCTTTAAATATTTGTCCTTTCCATTTAATGGCTTTTGCCCTTCAGAGATACCCATTCTTGTCTATCATTTTTTTGCTTATTATTCTAATTTCTGTCTCCCGGCTGCTTTCACTACAATTATTTCAAGTATTTCTTTCATGCCAGTGATCTCATCGCGGTTCTTTCTTGATGTTAATTTACTTGTTAGATTTATAAAGGTCTTTTTTTAAGTTCTCAATTTGCCTCCTCAGCTCTGAAGAAAATAAATACTTTCTCTGGTTTTATTACTCTGTCTTTGAGCTCACATCTATGGAATTCCTGGTCTTCTTTAGACAATGCATTTTTAAAAATAATGCATAGCATTGGGTACTTGTGCAAGACTTTAGATTTCTATCTCATTTTTGTCTTAGGTATTTTTTCAATCTGTTTTTGACAGGCTATTCTCATTTGTTTTCTGCTTTCTTTGTTTTTAATTATTTTATTTTTTATGTTATTATTTTGCTACAGTATGTTTGCAGGTTGTCATGCCAATTCATTTCACTTTGCTCATGGTTAACAAAGCAGCCACATCTAAACAGTCTCTTTTCTCTGGGACTGTGAGTGTGAATCTCTTTGACACCCTTCCCACCTAGCAAGGACACTGTTTATCTTTCCTTCAAAGCAAAGATGTCGGCACATTTTTTTTAGAAGTCAGTATGTTTTTTTGGCTGTACCCTCAGAATGTCTTAGGATTTTCAAGTTTAGAGCAATTCCTTTCCTCAACAGTCACTACCAAGGGCCAAGTTATAAACAAAAGTTGATAATATAAGCATTGTAGCATTACATATACAAACATGTACTGTATTCTCCAGTTCATGCATCAGAGGATCATTTGCCAAACAAAAAAAAAAGGATAATAGAAATTTAATTCCTACCAAGAATGTCATAGTTCGGGAAGAGCCTTTCTTTCTCTCCACAATCATATTTGACATTTGTTAACATCAGCTAGAAATAAGTTACTACTGCCATGACTAAAATATAATACTGAAATTTGAAAACATGTTTTCTTTCTTCTTTAATAACTTGCCCCTCTTTGCAGTCTACTGGCTGAAGAGTAGATGCCATTTTTCTTCTCTCAGGTACTCTGGTTGGTTTTGTTGTTGTTGAGGTGCTCTAAGTCTCCAGTGCTTTTGGCATATACAGATAAGCCTTCTTCCTCTTCTACAGAAAGGCAGAAACTGCTGTGGTCTCACAGCATGCAATGAAGATGATGAAGCATTCACATGGTGTGTTTATGTATCACGTGTGTTTATGTATCCTGGTCACATAATATATACATTACAAACACACATAAAAAATTCTAAAAAACACATATCTACATGGAAATGGACAGCTGGAGCAGTGCAACCTAGAGAAACAGTTAAATTCATTCAAAATCAAAACATTAAAGTATTACTACCTGAGACTTGAGCTGGTAAGGATAAACACACCATTTAAAACTATTTATTAAACATCAAAGTTGTAAGAAAGTTTTTGTTTGATGTTGAGAAGCAGAAAAAGGCAAGTCCACCTCTTATAGTTTTTTTTCTCAAGTTAGAGCTAATGAATGACTTTAGTGATGTCTTGTTTAGTGGGAAGCACTTAGCATAAGTGGGAGATTTTATATTTCCTCTTATTTATGCTTTCTTCCTGGGAGATTTTTCTTCTGCTTTTTACACGTTGTGTTTCTTTGTTTGTGGTCCCTGGTCACTCAGAGACAAATGCACACTCTGCCAGTAGACACAGGCCCGTGCACGGCTGAACTTATTCTTAACAACATATGACCACCTGGGGATCGACCTAAAAATGCAGATTCTGATTCTGGCCTGAGGGAGCTGGTGGAGACATGAGAAGCTGATATTCTTACAAGTTTCTATTTGATACCGCTGGCCAGAGAGTTACACTCTGAGTGGCAAGAATCTGCACACCACTGATTTAAAAAGAACAAGGAGTTCTTTCAGTGTGTTAAACTGCACCACAGACGTTTAAGTGAGGGCAATCAATTCCAAAATCGTCTTCCAATATTTTTATTATTCTCTCCTTACCCATCTTTTCCTTCTTTCTTTCTTTTCCTCCCTTCCTTCCTTCCTCCCTTCTTCCCTTCCGTCCTTCCTTCCTTCCTTCCGTCTTTATTTACTTCTCCGATTCCCAGCCCCCAGACTCTTCTCCACTTCCTTCTTCTATATATAAAAAGATGGATGAATCACAATATTCAGAATTAGGAAGTGGGGACATTATTTTGATGGATTTTCCCTCCAGGGCTTTAAGTATTTTGATTTTGCATTACCATTGTTGATGTTATTTTAGGCTGAAAACAGATCACAAAGAACAAAACATCTGACTCAACAGTGAAGTGCAGCAAATCAACATTTTTATGTTTGCACAAACTGTAATCCGTAATTCATAAGGGTAGAAAAAAACCAAGTTTATACTGACAGAGAAAAAGTCATCTCCAAACTAAAAACAACCCCATGCTATTGACTGTAAATTTATTTCTGCTCTGCTCTCAACTTTTCATCACCAAAGGGCTACACGTGGTACATGAGATTTCATGTTTTAAAAGAGAGTGTCGGGCTTCCCTGGTGGCGCAGTGGTTGAGAATCTGCCTGCCAATGCAGGGGACACGTGTTCGATCCCTGGTCTGGGAAGATCCCACATGCCGCGGAGCAACTAGGCCCGTGAGCCACAATTACTGAGCCTGCGCGTCTGGAGCCTGTGCTCCGCAACAAGAGAGGCCATGATAATGAGAGGCCCGCGCACCGCAATGAAGAGTGGTCCCCGCTCGACGCAACTAGAGAAAGCCCTCGCACAGAAACGAAGACCCAACACAGCCATAAATAAATAAATAAACCCAAAGTTAAAAAAAAAAAAAAAAAGAGAGTGTCCACTGATTTTTTTAAAATGTACTTCCCATTTGAATAAGTTGGTCTCTGTCTTTGACACCTAGAATTAGATAAATTTTCAGTTTTCATGATAAGCAACCATATCCATTCTTACTACCCATTCCCACAATCTTTCATAATTATTTTACTAAGTTTTGTCTCTCTGAAACTACAAATACATAATAATTGTTAAACTTAATATATTTTCTTAATATATCAGAAGCTTGCTAATAAAAAACAGTAGATGCCCACAGTTCTTTATTTAAATTACTATTGTGTTTGGAGACCTAAGGGAATATGAAAACACTCTTACCCCTAAGAATTTTTCTATTCCTCCCTCAAATATCTTTGTACCTTAGTAAATCTTTTTTTTTTTTTTTCTTCTGTTTTTTAATCCATTAATTTATTTTTGGCTGTGTTGGGTCTTTGTTGCTGTGCACGGGCTTTCTCTAGTTGCGGCGAGCGGGGGCCACTCTTCATTGCAGTGCTCGGGCTTCTCATTGCAGTGGCTTCTCTTGTTGCGGAGCACAGGCTCTAGGCATGCGGGCTTCAGTAGTTGTGGCACGAGGGCTCAGTAGTTGTGGTTTGCGGGCTCTAGAGCGCAGGCTCAGTAGTTGTGGCGCATGGGCTTAGTTGCTCCGCGGCATGTGGGATCTTCCCGGACCAGGGCTCAAACCCTTGTCCCCTGCCTTGGCAGGCATATTCTTAACCACTGCGCCACCAGGGAAGTCCCCTTAGTAAATCTTTTGATTCATTTTTTTCTACTGTTTATTTGCTAAACATTAATTATTCATTCTGAATCCATAGATCACACTTACATGCTATGAACTTAGTCTGCAAATCAATCAAACTTCATAATTCCACTCAAATGCACGTTCTAATATTCCAGGCACTACACAATCCAATTCATATACCATAAAAAGAATTATTCTCAAATTGGTCTCACCAAATTAAGTTAAAAAGCGCTAAACTTCTCTTTTTCTAGAATGTATAGTGTATTCAACTTAAGAGTTGACTTTCATTTAAACATTAGCTCAGGAATTAAAACTTAATGTTTGATTCCTATGTGCATTCATTAAAAGTCCAAACAAATACTCTATTTTTATGGTATGCAAGCAGATGCAGATTAAACCTTTCAAAGATAATCAGCCATTTGGGCCAAAAGGCAAAAATCTCTAGGTCTTCCCCATGATAACATATGCCTTTCACAGGGCAACAATTAAGTGTACCTGGTTTGTTTAAATGTAAACACATGTAGGAGTAGTGTAGGCTTTCTGAATTGAAAAGTACTAACAAGGAGCAGTATAATGAGTGATCCTTGAGAATAAAATAACAGAAAAGGGGATGCACTTATGCCACACCAGAATTGCTAATACAAAAGCCTCCATCTTTATAGCATACAGAAAGTGCTCTTTCACTTCAACAGCTTTCTGTGTATATAGCAAAAGAACAGAAGTAAGAAAATGTCCTCGGTTTCTCCTCTGTTAGCTGATGGTAAAAAACAATTACTTCGGGGGTTGGAGAAAAGGAGAGGAATGTGCCTCTTGTTTCTGTAAACAGCTCGACACTAACAAAATCTCAGATCTTACTTCTCAATCAATACCAAGCTCTGTGCTTAAAAGAGCGGCATCAAACCAGGGTTTCATCTGGTTAATGATATCAGTAAAGGTTATCTCTATACAGAATGAAAAGGTCACTAATCAAATTGCAGTGCCTCCCTCACATTATTGTTGCTTGGGAATGTGTTTCATTGATTGTTTAAGTATCCCTGCATAGCATCTCCTCCCTTTTAATGCATTGATTATTGCAGGGGAGAACAAATATAAAATGTTGCCTCATAAAGCCCTCACATCATAGTAAATAGAAAAGTGGATTTCTTCAGCCTATCTATGATAATGCTCTAAAATAAAGTGTGAGGAGGTACAAATTAAAGGAAAGCTGGAGAAAAGAATATTTGGCTTAGAGTTTCTTGGCAGGGAAAAACCCCCCAAAAAACCGTCATTAAATTTTTCAAGAAACCCTCAGTGTTGTGAACTCCATGGCATTCAGCATTGCATTCGATGCTGAATTCTATACTTCGAAAATTTGCAAATCTATTTCCTCACAGACCTTAACATTTATTAGGAGACAGAAAATGAACATTGAAATAAATGAAGTGTGATATATACTCTGATAAGGAAAATATAGAATGCTGACTTTTGGAGTTTACATGCAATGTTAATGTAAGTATCAATCCTGTTTACTTCTGCTTTTGCATTTTGTAAAAAGGCCTTTCATGTGGAAGACGCTTTCTCAATCCTGGTAAGAAAGCATGCTTGTGATAGCTTAGATGATACGTATATCATAGACTTCTGAAAATTTAGAGACTGTAATAATTCAGGAAGGTAAAGAGAAGTGTTTAACACATATTCTCCCTTTAAAATAAAGAAATCAATGAACAGACAGACAAACCAAGAATAAATGACTAAGTAATCCTGGACTCCTCCCTCTGACACTTGAAGGCTCTGGGCTCCTCTCCTTTCTTCCCAGCTGGTAGGTGGTTAGACACTGACCCTCTCTCCCAGGCCTCTTCCTTGTTTCCCACCCTCCACCTCTTGTTGTTGGTAGATGTACCCTGCCAAAGGGGCATCAGTTATTCCAGTGGCACTGAGATGGATCTATGGCTTTTCTATAAATTGCCAAACTAATAGGTTTATCACCTAGAAAATACAAGAAACAGTGGTTTATGCAAGTGCCCTAGGCACCTTAGTTATCGTTCTTGCAAATAATATGACATGGGCTATAATTCTGGTTTGCTGCACTCAGTGTTTTTCTTAATATAAGAAAATAATGGTCTGGCCACCATAGCAGAATGTCAATGATTTATCACAAGCCAGTGCTATACTGTGTGCTTTTTCAGAACAAAATAATGACACCAAATCATTCCACTTGGAATACTGACTTCCTGCAATTATAAAATACCAGAATGTGGCAGTGGATATATACTCAAAATACTGATACAATGTTTGCAAGGTGCAAAATTTATACTTTAAAAAATATTTTATTTTAGATATTAATAGGAAAATCAGTCGTTTAAAAGAAGATAAGCTATTGTCATTAAATTTTAAACATGTGCTTAAAAAAATCATAGCTACTCCAAGTTTTATGCCATGTCATCTTGGTTTTCCTTTCTTAAAAAAAAAGCATTTCTGAACTCGTTGATCTTCACAGTTACGCTAATTAAACCAATGGTGTAGAGTAAATCCTTTTATTTTAGGCACACAGGAATTCTTTGCATAAGTGTAACAGGAAATTGCTTTCCTTTCTTTCAGTGGGCCTGCTGTTGGAGGAGTTTCTGGCTGTAAGGGAAGGCAGCAGACCCTAAATACTAAAGCCTGGGCCAGACAGACCTGGACCAATCCCAGCTCATTCCCTCATGGGCTACATGATGTCAGGTATTTGTTTTTTAACCTTTTGGTTCCCCTCACTTTCCTAACTTGTAAAATAGAAAATAATAATCTATCTCACAGAATTGTCTGAGGAATAATTCAGATAAAATATTAGATAAAGTAATTAGATTGCCACCTTTAAAGGAACCATAGTTTTATTAATAATAATACTTGCTAATTTATGTTAATTAGGTTTGGTACAGAGAAGTTTAGAAAAGTAGAAGGCTGGCAGTAGGTCATCACATTTTCTCTCTCGGATCCGTCTCTGACAAACTTCCTTCCTTCTCATTCTCTTAGAAAATGTACCCTACGATCTTCTGGACATGAGACAAATGCTCAAAGTCAAATACTTTCCTTAAATGTAATTGCATGCTATAGTTTTTAGACAAAAATAGAAGCAAATTACTTAATGATACTGATAATTGTTCCATAACGTAGCTTAGTATTTGGACACTATTTTGAGCAAATCATTTTTTCTTAAATACTGTTCTCTATTCACCTATAACTATATGACATTTCAAATGGAAAGCTGAGTTTAAGCAGAATACTAAAAGATGCATCCACTGATGGGATGTATTCATGTTCACTAGCAACGAAAATTTTACCATGGCCACTGGCCAACTGGCTCAGTTCTCGAAAAGACAATATAAAGGCTGTGAGACATAAACAAAGAAACAAAGTCGCACTGTTGATCATAATACAGCCGTTACTATGGACTCAGTCTTTCCTCTTTACAAACACCTTCAGTCCATTTGTTGGTTCACTGAACCTTATGCTCTCCCCAAGAAAGGCAGAGTCGGCATCCAGAAGGTTAAGTCTTCTGTAGTGCCGAGGTGGAAAGAGGTCATCTCTGTTGTCTACTCCTTGGGGTGCTCTCTGCTTCTGAAACTCTCAACGTCATTCCATCCCACAGAGAGAACGCATAACGTATTTTAGGCATATTTTTTGCTTCATCTGAAACTCCACCCCTTTCTCATACCGTATTCATTCTTAATTTGACCCATGCATCAGGGCTTTATTTTGTTCCTTTAAAAATATCCTCTTTCAGTCTACTCAGGTTTCTAAATATAATTTCCATTGGTTTCCCTTTAACTCCATTCTCTCAGTTCTGTGATTCACCTTCTTTTGATTACAACTTCCAGCTTAGAGGAAATAACGCGAGAATTCACTCATATAAACAAAAGACCAATGAAGACCCAAGTGTTCCCAGCAGGGCTCTTTTAGGGTGGGATGCAGGTGACCGCTGAGGAGTTCTGTTGAGGACAGCATTCTCAGCTATTCAGAGGTGTCAGCACATGCTGCGACTAAAGAGAAATCATCCCAGGCTTGGAGAAAAAAACTCTAGAACTATCTTGGGTGTACTGGTAAGATTTGGGTGCACATTTCTCTAACTTTGATAAAGCACAGAATAACAAGAGAGAATCAAATTACGAAGAACTTCAGCACTCTCCAAGCTGTTGTGACCTGAAGCACTGGGGGTGGGGGGGAGGTAATTACAGCTTCTACACAACCACGAAATCATGAGAATGTATCCCTCCTAAAATAATCAGACTAATGTTTTCCTCATTACCATGTCTTCATTTTTCCTGTTGACACTGCAATGCCTACAGAGATCTCATTGCTCCAGATTTTTGTTTTAAATTATTGATAAGCTGTTAGCAATACTGATCGATGACTGAAAACAGGCAGAGGCAGGCAGCTGAGAAATATATTTTAGAGAGCAATTGGAACACAACAAGTACGCATCTGTCATAACTGGAAAGCAGAAAATGTACGAAAGATACAGTTGGACTGCTCAATTTGTGAACTGCTTGGGGCAAGTCAGATCTCTTCTGAGTACAATTTGTAAGAATCACTAATGTGATGGGCCTTGAACTCTTCCAAGTTCTGTCCTTTTTGGCTGCAGGGCCTTCTGTTCTTCCTGCATCTCATTGCAATAGCAATTATAGTCCAAACAAAATCATATGGATATGATTTAATTGGCTTCAAATCTTGCTCCAAAGGTAATTGTCACAGGCGTTTGGTCCTATTCCCTGTTTTTCCTGTTTGGAAGCAGATTACTCAAATAGCAGAAAGAAAATGTCATTTCTGTTGGCATACGGGAAGCTCCATGCTACAGTCAAGAAAAGTTCAAATAGGAAATTCTAAGTTTCTTAGACCTGCCTGTAAGATTCCATCACAATATAAAAGAATGGTGTTTCCTAGGATTGAAAAATTTACTAAATAAGAAGTATAAAAGCAAAATTCAGGTTACTGAGCTCATTGTGACTGCTGAATACTATTCTAGCAGTACTACTGAATATTAAAATAATGCAATCCTGAACCACGTAAATTCGACTTGACTTCAATTATCTCAAAGTTTAAATTTTGTTTATTATTATTTGGGGTTAAAATTAGATATCTCCTCATTGAAATAACCTTGTGATATTTAATTTAACAAGTACATTGAATTAAAACATGTTAACATGTAATTCAGTAAACCCAAACTGAGGAAGTAAGAAAGAAAAGTTTATCTTCATTTGGCTAAATGAAGCCCCATCTATCTGCAACACTTTGCAGCATTCAGTTAACAAGACATATTTTCCTCTTGTCGTTACCTCTTCATTGTCTCCCTCTCTGGGTCAATTGCGGAAACTTGAAGATAGAGTTGGATTGTCTTCGGCCACATCCCAACTGATCCACGGTTGCAACACACAAAGTTTTTGAAGACAAAGATCCTCCCTCATTCCAAGAATTGATGAAGCACATTCAAAAAATTTCAGGTTAAACAACCAACTTCTTCCCTCCTTAATGCCTGTTTTGTTCATTCCCTTCTTCCATTCCCACAGCCATAGCTCTACTTCACAGAGTCATTTCCTCAGACCTGGACAGTCTCTTCTACTTCCTAACATGCCTTTGCCTTCAGTCTGTGCCCCAGCCCTACAGAAAGAGAAGCTGTCCTCAAGTGCCATTCTGATTACATAGCTCTGTGCAGACACCTGCTGAAGTGACCACAGACTACATTTCAAACTTCTTAGCACTCTGCATAAAGCCTTTTACAAGCTGGGTTCAACCTCTGTGCCAATATTTCAGTCATCAATCTCTCTTCACTAGCCAAGCAGGTATAGAATAGGTAACTGTTCCTTTGTGCGAGAATGTTATTCCCACTACTTTCCTTGTAAAAAAATCTTACCTATATTTTGAGAATCTTTTCAAATGCCATTTTTCCCATTAAATCTTCCCAGAGTCTTCTGGCAGAAAGTAATTTCCCTCTTCTTTATGTTCCCTTGACATTTGGTTATATCTTTCTTTTAGAGTCCTTAATAAATTCTTCCTCCTAAAATTATTAATGTATAAGAATCAATTCATCCCGTGTGATTCTAATGCAAAGGGTCCCCAGCTGACACAGAGAAAAATAGAGATGGGGATTAATATTTTCCCAGTGATATTCAAATTAAAAACAAAATTGTACACTGGTATGTTATATTTATCCACAATGAACCTCGGAGAGTGAAATGTGGGGATGAAAGTGCAATTATTTCTGTTAATTGAGAACTAAGTTGTCCAGTTCATGCCATCCTATAGGATGCCCTGGAAGGAGTGTGGTAACAATAAAAAGGATAAGAAAAATAATTTTTATATTCAAGTCTCACTAGCAAGATTATAGAACCTTCGGTACCTTACTCCTCTCCTTTGCTTAGAAGGGTCCTGTGGTGGCTCATGCATCATATTCCTTGACAGCCTTTACTGTTCTCTTCCACAGACTGTGGTCTCTGTGTTTCACGCTCACTGCACAGCGCACAATGACTCAAATCCTTCTTCTCTCTTGTCTCCCCCTCGTCCTTGCCACCTTCCACAAAGTTAGTTGTTCCCCCTCATGATGTTTCATAAAGTCATTCCCTTGTCAACCTGCTCACTTCCCTCCTTCTAATGTGCCATGTGCGCAGGCAGAGTGGCTGGGCTCCCCTCTCGCAGCATAAAACTGCAAAAGGAGATGCCCACATCCCTTTCCCCAATTTCCTTAGGGGCCTGCATCGGAAAATAGTGCGAGTGATATTCCTTCCTGCAAACACACCGCCTGGGTGGAGCTGGAGGATACGGTTCATTATTGAATGGAGGGAATACGGAGATGCCCACGCCCCTTTCCCCAATTTCCTTAGGGGGCTGCATCGGAAAATAGTGCAAGTGATATTCCTTCCTGCAAACACACCGCCTGGGTGGAGCTGGAGGATATGGTTCATTATTGAATGGAGGGAACACCTCTACACCTGCCACCCCTTTTCCCCCTGTCACCCCAGCTTATTGGAGAGGTCCAGTCATTTTCCCTCATTTCTCACTCCTGGACGTTAGGCCTCCTCCCTCACAATCTACTCAGCTGTGGCTTGATTCCTATCATGGACACAGAGACCAGTCCTTCAGGGACCCACACTCTCACAGGTGTAGCTGATGAACGCCTTGCAATTGATAGACTTCTTGCATTAAAATAGCTAGGTTATATGTGTCTTTTATTCCAGGTTTTTGTGAAACAAACACACCCACATGAATAGATTCTTGATGCCACTGCATTTTGTAATGGAAGTGGCAGTGAATAAACTTTTAAAATCTGTTAGGCATTTTTCAAAGCACATAATACAGTCTAGCAAGTTCCCAAAGAACTGGTTCCACTGACCCCCTGCTGCCCTCTAGTGAGTGTCTGTTATATCCCCCTAGGGTTACAATCAGGAAGAAACTAGTCCTGGGAGAAAGAGAGAGGTAGCCTGACTCAAATGTTCTGTAACTGATTCATTCTAGGCTCAGAAAGGTCATCTGACCTCAGAGAAGAGCCTGATTCCAGGGACCTTCAGACAACTGTTCTGGTCAGAAGACAAACAAGAGAACACACAAAAATAACTTTGGAACATAGTTAAGATTTCTCAGGGCCCCAGTAATACCCTGAAGTGAATTTATTCCTTCATCATTGCTATAGAATTAGAGCCAGTGCAGCCACTGAGGGATCCCCCTAGTCCAGTCTTAACTCCAACCCCCGTGTTCAACAAGGGCTTTGGAATTATACTGCCGCTCAGTAAACAGATCTTGAGTCCTGGAGGTCAACAAAATACAGCCAACTTCAGGAAATAAAATGCTTTCCATAGCAAGCCACAAACGAACAATAGGATGCAAAGGGGTTCGCCCTGCCTTACGTGTGATTTATGAGACTTTTCCTCTGTAAACAGTATAAACACTTTCTTTACTCAAAAGTTATTTGTCTTTGAAAAATTGCAAGTCATTGAAAAAATAAAAGATACTAAGAGAAGAGCTTATTCAGTACCTTGAAATATTTGTTCAAACACTTCCCCTCTTTTTTTGCTGTGAGACTCTGATTCTTATAAATTTTGGAAATGAGGAACGAGGCTCTGTAAGTTCTTTTCCAATAAAAATAAGGGAATATTTGTAATACCCTAAAATTGTAGTATAATTAAAAAGTTTTGAGATTGGAATTTCAACATTTGAAGTTAGATATGGAATGTTAAGGCTCTAATTTTTAGAAGGTGAGTTAAGTGTGGGTCATAATGTTCAATCCCTAAAAATGCATCTTATTGATTAAATGTATAGAATAGCTTAAATACTTGCAATCATTTCAGTTTAATCAGTTCATCTATTAACTAACTATTAAAAAAGAATCTGATGGGTATGGATATATTGTATCATCTGTTGGCTCTTGCAGTCTCAAACATTATTGCATTTCTTTGCATTTTATCTTTTGCTAGAAGGGGCCATGAACAATACTCAACTCAGTGTTACCAGTCATAATTGATATAAAATAATGGAAGTTTCCCAGAGCACTAACTTTTTCCCCATAGGTCAGTAGCTGAAGCAGTGGTACCCCATGAAGGAATACGTTTACTTTCTAATAAAATTAAACATGCTATTTAATCGATGAAGAATTCAGGGTTATTTCATGTGTTGTAACACTCAGTACCATACAAGCTTTGACATGTCTGCATTCTGATCTCTGACATCAGATGCACTTAGAAATACAATGCCCTGAGATTAGGAATGGACTTCTCCACAAGAAACGTTCACTTGCTAAGTTTAAAGGCTCTTACCAGGTAAGCGAGTTAGTTCAAATAAAGGGAGAATTTTCCCCATAAGTATACTGAGATGGTAAACAAAAAAAGTTATACTTTGTGATTCTGGAAAAAATGCAAAATAAACAACCGCACAGAAAATTGCAGAGGGGGAATCACCTCCCTTCATTCACTTGTTCAGGACAATATAGTGCTCATGACTCAAAGATACAATCTTTGTCCTCAAAAAGCTTACAGAACTTAAACTAGAGGCAACCTATACCAAAGACTTACATCTGAAGAGCACTGTGTAGCTACAAAGCTCTTTCACATGCATCTTCTAATCTGATTCTTGTGACAACCATAGGAGGTAAACAGGACAGGAATAATCATCCCAGTTTTACAGACTTGTAAACAGAGGAACCGAAGATTTAAGTGGGTTGCTCAGTGTCGCATGATTCACAAATGTTTGAGCCAGGACTAGATACAGTTCTCAGTTCAGTGCCCTTTCTCGTATTTTCTGGCTGCTTTCAGTATCTGGCAGACATTAAAGTCTCTTACAAATTGCTTTTCCTTATCTTTATAGTTTTTCAAGAGGCAAACCTAGACATTACTTGCTCACGAGAACTTAGAATTCAATGTCTACCCAACTAGGTAGTATTAAATTCTTCATGAATTCACTGAATTTTAAGTTGGACTTTTAAAGTTGTGTTGCCTACCATATATCTCCTCAGAGGACTATTCCAATCTGAGCCTTTCTAGGGAATATGATAAGAACCTAAACATCACTGAAGTTATTCTAATAAGGATAATACATGAGAAAAATCTTCTGTGTACTGTCAATGGAGGTTATAATTTGAAAGTTAAAATGAAGTGAAAGATAGTGCTTAATCAGAAAGGTATCGGTAAATAGGCATATTCCCAGGAAAACTATTGTTTGTTCAGAAGGATGATGCTAATCTGAAAATAAGCCAGAAAAGGGAACATTCCTCTTTTCAAAACCAATTTAACAGTCAAGTATCTGAAACAGCCATCAGCTAGTGCATAAAGGCTTATGTGTGTGGCCCACAAATTGCTTTATAGAAATGTTGGCTTCTAAACACTATTCTGAAACATGCACAGATTCAAAGGCTAGGATGATACCCTAGCATTAAGAGAAAGGTTTCTTAGCAATTGAAGCAAAGGCAGGGCTTATTACAGTCTGATGTGTGCATGAGACTTTGAAGTAAAGATCCCACAGAATGATTACCTTACTATCTGCGAACTATATCTCTAAGTCCCCTCCCCTTCCTAGGTTTAACCCCTATGGAAAGCAGTAACATTTCTAATCACACCAAGTCCACTATGACAATAAGACAGAATAAGAAGAAAAAATAAGAAAAAAAAGCAACCTGACAATTATCAGAATGTACTCCTACCATTGGAACATCTCTATATAACTTAAATCTGTGGTCATCATTATGTAAGGGGCTTTGTAATCAGTATAACAATCGCTTCAAAAAGACACATTCTTTCTCTTCTTCTACACCAGTGACAAGGAGGTGTCAGAAGATACCTTATTTGCTCATTCTATCATCCTCTTATACCCATTTAAAAACTTTTCCCAGATTAAACATCAACCAGATAACTGAAAGGACTTCAGTTCCTATTCCTCAAAAAAATATTTTAATCAATGCTGCCAAAATTTACATTGCCTTATTCCTGGCAACACAAATCCTCTACGGTCCTGAAATTCTGGCAGTGAATAGAGGCAAGTATCTCTAGTGGCAGATCAATACAGAGAATCATAAGTCAAGGTGAACCTTTATTTAGGGCTTCCTTGTGCTGTGCAAGGTGTCAGGTACTTAGCATACATTTTCTCAAGTAATACATGAGAAACACAACCCAGCAATTTTAATGAGAGTTATTAACCCATTTTACAGGAAATGAAACTGATGCTCAGAAATGTAGAGCAGTTTGCTCACAGAATAAAGATACTAAGTGCCAGTGTCAGGTCTGGAACTCAGGTCTGTCCCTTTCCAACTCCCATGGAAATCCCTCCACAGTTTCAAAACATAAGCACAGTGTCTGTCTTTTCTCATCTGTAAAAAAGTGATGGGCCCTCATATTTAATACCAAGTGATTAACACTGAATGAGGGGCTTCCCTGTGGCGCAGTGGTTAAGGATCCACCTGCCAATGCAGGGGACGCAGGTTCGATCCCTGGTCCAGGAAGATCCCACATGCCGTGGAGCAACTGAACCCGCGTGCCGCAACTACTGAAGCTCACGCGCCTAGAGCCCGTGCTCCGCAACAAGAGAAGCCACCACAATGAGAAGCCCGTGCACCACAACGAAAAGTAGCCCCCGCTCACCGCAACTAGAGAAAGCCCGCGCGCAGCAACAAAGACCAAATGCAGCCAAAAATAAATAAAATTAAAAATAACAAAAACAAAAACACTGAATGAGAGCCAAGTCAGAGTCTGGAACAGTATCTGAGTTTCTTGAGTTATTGAAGAGAATAAAGCCTGTTGCCATTTTTGTCTTTTATGAAATTTTTGTTACCAAGAAAGGCAGGATTACATTTTTTTCCTTCCAGATTGAGTTGGTGGAGTGCATTCTTGGTTATCAAAATACTCATAGCTTTGGGACTTTGAAATGGTAAATATTCATGATGTGTGAAAAAGCATAATACATAACTGTATGATCTTAATTACATAAAAATGGATGCTTAGTTGTGTAGATACAAAAAGGAGAACTAGAAGGACACATCAAATGGTAAACTGCTTGTGATTATGGATGACTTTGGTTTTTGCTTTTTGTGTTTTTTGGTTTCCTATTATGCACATGTTAACTTTTAGGAAATAAATGTTATTGTAAAAACTTTAAAAAAAAGAGAGAATAAACACAAAGGCAGTTCAGCAGACACAAATGACACTGAAGTAGAAATCTGTGCTTCTTGGAGTTGAAGTTGAGGGTGGCTCTGAGAGAAGCCTGTGAAACAGGGGAGTGATGCTTCCTGGTGGGCCCAGTGTTTTGCAAGCGACGGATAGTAATATGGAAGAAGTTGTGTTTATCCACTGAGCTCCCCAGTAACTGCACACACAGATTGGGCCTCAATTAGGACGTATCCAGACTCTGTGGTGCCAGGCTTTGTGCGCTGTGCCCAGGCCATTGACCTATAGATAGCAGAGAGCACCTATCGGATGACTGAAGTAGCTCAGTGCCTATCTCTGGGGCAGAAATGGCTTCTGAATGCCTGTCGATGGTTCTGTGGTTACGTGGCCCAGAGAGGCCCTCTCTTCCTTGTCGTCTCCCTGTAGTTTGGAGATTGAGAGCATAGATGTGAAGGAGGGAGAAAGGGAAGGAGAGAAGGGGGAAGGGAAGGAGGAAGGGAGATGTGATTTATTAAGCAAGAATTTAGGGTCAAATACTGTGCTAGGGAGTGCTGTAGGAATTATTTCATTTATTTTTAAAGTAGATGTTATCTGTATTTATTACTGGAATCAAGCTAGAAAGGTTAATGATTTACCAAATGTCATTCTAGAGCCAGCCTGGTCCATATTTTCTCCTTTCCGCTATTCAGCTACCTGATTCCTACTATAAAGGACTCCCTCTGGCACTAGAGGATGGGAAGGCAGTCTCCTGGGAACATTCCCGAATAGAAATGTAGGTCTAGTTAATAGGAAACCATGATTTTGTAGTGATAACAAGCCATATAGTTTTTTCACTTGATCCAACAGAGCTTAGCCTCTAAGATATTGCCTCTCTGTTTCAACAGCTGTTAGAAATTAAAAACGAACAAAGTTGGGCTTAGAGCCTTGGAGAGGAATTTTACAATTAGGTTAAACCACATAAAATTGCCAATATTTGACCATTTTTTTACTTATAGACTCCAGAATTTATTTTGTTAACCTAATTTATAAATAAATTTAATACATACACACTCACACACACAGAGCATTTGACATAGCTAGTATGCCGAGATATATATATATATATATATATATATACACACACACACATATATATATATTTATTGGAGTATAGTTGATTTACAATATTGTGTTAGTTTCAGGTGTACAGCACAGTGATTCAGTTATATATATATAAGTTTTTAAAGACTATTTTCCATTATAGGTTATTACAAGATATTGAATATAGTTCCCCGTGCTGTACAGTAAATCCTTGTTGCTTATCTATATTATGTACAGTAGTTTGTATCTGTTAATCCCATACTCCTAATTTATACCTCCCACACTCCCTTTCCCTTTGATAACCATTAGTTTGTTTTCTATGTCGGAGGGTCTGTTTTTGTTTTGTATGTAGATTCATTTGTATTATTTCTTAGATTTCACATAAAGTGATACCATATAATATTTGCCAAGACATACATGAAAAGATGCTCAACATTGGTAATTATCAGAGAAATGCAAATCAAAACTACAGTGAGGTATCACCTCACACTGGTCACAGTGGCCATTATCAAAAAGTCCACAATAATAAATGCTGGAGAGGGTGTGGAAAAAAAGGAACCCTCCTACACTGTTGGTGAGAATGCAAATTGATGCAGCCACTTTGGAGAACAGTATGGAGGTTCCTTAAAAAACTAAAAATAGAACTACCATATGATCTAGCAATTCCATTCCTGGGCATATATCTGGAAAAGATGAAAATTCTAATTCGAAAAGATACATGAACCCCGATGTTCACAGCGGCACTATTTACAATAGCCAAGACCTGGAAAGTGTCCACTGACAGATGAATGGAGAAAGAAGATGTGGTGTATATATATACACAACTGACTATTACTCAGCCATAATAAAGAATAAAATAATGCCATTTGTAGCAACATGGATGGACCTAGAGAGTATCATACTAAGTGAAGTAAGTCAGACAGAGAAAGACAAATATCATATGATATCACTTATATATGGAATCTAAAATATGATACAAAAGAACTTATTTACAAAGCAGAAACAGACTCACAGACATAGAGGACAAACTTATGGTTACCAAATGGGAAAAAGGAGGGGGGCAGGGATAAATTAGGAATTTGGGATTAGCAGATACAAACTACTATATATAAAATAAACAACAAGGTCCTACTGTATAGCACCGGAAACTATATTCAATATCTTGTAATAACCTACAATGGAAAAGAATATGAAAAAGAATATATATATATTTGAATCATTTTGCTATACACTAGAAAATAACACATTGTAAATCAACTATACTTCAATAAAAAATTTTTTTGCCAAGACACAAGTTATGAAATTGCAGTTTTGTTTACAATAGGAAATACTGTAACAACCTAAATATCTATTAAGAGCTGGATGAAAATTTTAATTATTTTGCATCTGTACAATGAAATACTATGCAGCTATTAAAAAGAACAAAGTAAATCTATGTGTGCTGATATAAAAAGATATCTAAAATAAATTAAGTTAAAAAAAGATACAGAACAAGAACGAACACTACATCCAATAAGTTCATAAGTGAATATATGTATTGAATTATTTTATTTACAAATAAACACATACATATATTACTTGCACACACACATTCATGTTTATAAATCTAGGCAGGGAGACTGATGATTTGAAATCCATAATTCAGGAAAACATATGTTCATGTAGTACTTTAAAAATGATTATAAAAAGGGAAATTAAACATACTTTGAAAACCACAACAAAACTGTGTAGAAGGGAGGAGAGTTCTCTGAGATTTCAGCTCTGCAGTAGAACAGGGAAGGGGGAAATCTCTGAATGGAAAAAAGAAGGAAGAGATAGTAAGGAGCCAAGTTAATTCCCTGGGCTCTAGAAAGAGGGTGAGCAAGAGCGATTTTGGTATTAAGTACCTCTGATGGGGCAAGGTAACAAGGCTGTCGTGGCCTTCTTAATCTCCTGGATCCCTCACCCTTCTGCTGGATGCCCCTGTCCTAGCTCTAGAACCACAGCTGCTAAATTAAAGTTTAGCAATCTCTGATCTCATTGCCCAGTTAAAGAGACTTCCCAGTCACTCCATATCACAATTCCCTGATTTGCTTTATTTTTCTTAGAAACCATAGTACTTATCATTACCTGATACTTATACATTAACTGATACTTTATTGTTTATACATTTGCTTATTTGTTTGTTTTATCTTACCAAGAAACAAGTTCCAGAAGAGATGACACTTTGGCTTTAATACTGTCTCCCTAAGTGTCTACAATAGTGCCAGGCACATATATGGATGGATGGATGGATGTAAGAGGGAGTTCTAGCTTCAGTTGCCAAGAACACGGAGAGGAGCTCTGAACTCATTTTTTTTTTTTTTTTTAAACTAACACGATACACTATGGTTAAAACTACATTCTTAAAAACATGGTGGGACCATGTTTCCAAACAACAATAGAATGGAATGCATAGTTTGATAATCTGACAAAATGGTATGAAAATAGAATAGTCTTAAAAAAATCTTTATGTGTGATTCCTATGGAAATTAGTAATAATTTTTCAGACACATAGTGAGTTAAGCAAATTTTTATTTGCAACCTTTTCTTTTGGGGAGGGATGGAGTGAGATTCTCCTAAGGCTGTAACAATGCTGTATAACAGAGTTGACACAGGAAATTATTTTGAAATTCCAAACAACAACCAACAGGCAACCATTTAAATGTAAAGGTTGGTGAACTGGAGATTGCTTATAGATCATGAATTACAGGAATCTCTTAAAGTCTACATTTAGAAAATGACATAAAGACAACATGTTAGCTCTATATTTCTCCTGATGGCCATAGCTGGTTAGTCACAATTGAGCATCTCATCCATGTTGAATTAGAGTCCTGTTCTTAGGAATTTGGGATTGGAGCTAAGAAAAAAGTCATTCAGTATCTTAGTGTGGCTAGCTAGAAGTGTAACAACATCTTTAGAGCTGTGACTGGCCGTATTCTGACATGTTGAAGGAGAGGCAGTCTGACAAGAGAGAGAGGAATAATGCAGACGTAACAGAATATCCAAGGACAAGCAAGAGCAGAGAAAAATACTGCTTGACAGACTTTCAATTTAAGTGTTTTTGTTTATCCTGAGACTTGGTGGTGATTTTTCCTTGAGCTCTGAAAATAATCCCTGAATTCTTATAATATTACCTGCTCTGTTTAATTTAAACTAATATGAGTTGCATTCTGCTACTTACAACTAACATCCTAAAGAAGGCAATGGTTGAGCCCTCAATCTCCCCACAACCTACCTATGCTCATAAGCAAATTTATACAAATATTTAACTCTGAAAATAGTAATATATTAGCAGCAAATATTATATAGTACTTATATAGTTACCATTTAATTTCACAAGTGAGTCACAGAGAGTTTTAGCAACATGCCAAAGCTCATACAGTATGTAACAACACTGAGATTTGAATTCATTCTGATTTTGCAATTATGTACCAGGAAATACTGCCTTTCTGCAACATATTTGGGGGCTAAAACATTTCTTCCTTTAGACATTTTTATTTTCATGTCTTTTTGCAAAGCTTTTATATTTTACATCATGTGACTACTAGTTTCTTATGGTGTCTCATTTGCACCTATAATTAAAAAGATATCTACATCTCATTTAAACACCAAAATTTTTGGTACTGAAGCTAGTTTGGATCACATATTCTTTCTACTTTTTACTTTTAATTACTGAGGACAACTGAGTTTAATCTACTAACTTTCCTCTGCTACAAATAAAAAATGTGACTATAAGGCAGCATCATTATTTTTAATCTTAAACACTTTCCACAGATTTTATATATTCCACTGTCTTTCTGGCATATCAGACTACTTATCTAATTCCAGTATGGCATATGTATGAGAAAAGGGGGTATGTATTGCCAATTGTACCACAGAGTGAAAAGCTTTTAAGAACTGTGGATATCGTATATTCATAGAAATAAGATGGATCATGTAACTATTTTAGAGGATTTGACTTCTCTAAGTGTTCATCATGCAAAGAGACGGGGGATGGCCCCAGCTGCTTACTGCTAAGACTAACATCAGAGCTAAACACACCAGAAATCATCCATGTAAGTTAGGTTCATTTAAAACTAGGCATTTACACACTTGAAGACAAGTGACTGTCTTACAGGGGAACTGTAGAGGGCAGTATTGCTGTGTATTTTGTACATATTTATTAAGAAACTATAACTACAGAGCCAAACAATCCAGGCAGGAACAAAAATAGGCCTGTTAGGTTAAAAGTCTAATCAGCTTTTTTTTTTTTTTTTTAATTGTACATGGTTTATTACTCTTATTTTAAAATCACTCACAAAATTTTGAAGCATTAGAAGTCTACCCTCCCACCCACACCCAAATCCTCTTAATTTATTTACAACACAATTTTTATTGACTGCTCTGTTCTAATGATTATATTTTTTAAAAATTAAAAATTATTCTGTTTCAGACTCTAAATATAAAAGATGATCACGTTTTGACTATTTTAATGTCATGTTGTAGTTGGTTTTCATTTTTGTTTGTCACGCTTCGTGCTTCTTTTTGCACAATAGAAGTTCAAAGATTACCTCCCAAACAAGACTTTTTCAAAAGCTGTACTGGATCTTTTATATTTTGGAAATATTTTAATATTGTCACATTTAAAAAACATAACCAAAACCCAAACTGTTGTGAAAAGATAAAAAGCAAAAAATGGAAGAGCTTATATTTTAAAAAAGCTTTGCTCATGTTGCTTCAAGCATTTACTTAAAAGTGGAAAAAAATGTTCTTTCTAATGCTGTTCATAATGATTTTACGTGACAGAAAGAAGCAGCTATTCTCAATACGTATTGGTACTGACTGGCAATGGGGTCCAAGCCATTGCTGCATCACACACAATGAAGGACCCTGGCGTCCTGTGTGCTAGCCACTCAAGCAACCCAAGTGCCTCTCTTAACTAGGCATGTGGCTAAGGGATGCACAGAGACAAAAAATCTAGCCCCTGCCCCGAGGAATTCACTCTTTATTATGAAAGGTCAGGGTATGAGAAAATGTTTAAAAAATTGAAATTATAGCAAGGAAAAAATAACAATCAAATATAAGAAATATCATACGAAAAAAATGTATCTTTCATGATTTAGAGGTTTAGTGTTCCGGATTGGTCATTGTGAGGTTTATTAGAAGAGGAGCTGAGAGAACATGTAGAATTTGAAAACATACAAATTCTATTCTCCAATCTAGTGCAACTGATGGGAACTCTCCCCTCAGTGGACTCCTCCAGTACTTTGTCTTGCACAGAGAACATTCTTCCATGCAATACACATTTTTTGGTGGGGGAGGGGTGGGTACTCTGCAGCCAATTAGATTTAAAATGTCTTGAGTTTATGTCATCAACTATTTTATCCATTTTTTTTATGTCTTCCATACTGTGTAGTGTGTGAGTAGGTACACGATAAGTACTTGTTGAACTTAGAAGATTTTCCTCTTTTCACCTTTTTCTGGCACCAATTTACCCATATCTGATAATGACAACTGCTTTGAAGATAAAAGCACCTTGCTTTAACCTCACATCCACATTTAAACATTGTTTAGAATGAATAATGGAGAGTATTGAGACTAGATTAAGTTCCAGGAGGCTTCTGAAAATAGAGGGCATATTTCGACTTGTCTGGCTGTGTATGGAGCCTTGCATATGATACTCTGTACCACCTGGTTAATTCCCTCTAGTGACTGGAATACCTATTAAGAATTCTCTGAAATATGGGCTTAACGAAGAACATTTATGGAGATATATTTTTAAAAGACTCAAGAACCATTAAAATATGCTAATACATATATATGGAATCTAAAAAAAAAAAAGGTTCTGAAGAATCTAGGGGCAGGACAGGAATAAAGACGCAGATGTAGAGAATGGACTTGAGGACACGGGGAGGAGGAAGGGTAAGCTGGGACGAAGTGAGAGAGTGGCATGGACATATGTACACTACCAAATGTAAAATAGATAGCTAGTGGGAAGCAGCTGCATAGCACAGGGGGATCAGCTTGGTGCTTTGTGACCACCTAGAGGGGTGGGATAGGGAGGGTGGGTCGGAGAGGTAAGAGGGAGGCGATATGGGGATATATGTATTCGTATAGCTGATTCACTTTGTTATACAGCAGCAACTAACACAACAATGCAAAGCAATTACACGCCAATAAAGATGTTAAAAAAATAAATAAATGAAAAATATAAATAAAAGCAGCTTTACGTAATGGAAAATATCCCTGAACTAATATGAAAGATGAATCAACACAGGCATGCCCCTTGTGTTATGAGTTGTTCTGGAGTCCTGTTAGTCAGGAATGTCATAGCTATAAGCAACTGCCTCGTTTGCCTCTAACTACATGGGGAGGGTTTACTAGAAACCTTGGTCAATCTCAGTCTCAAGCAATCTGTCTCTAGCATTTAATAACCAAGATGCCAAAGGTGCATTCTTATTACATTCTCACTCAGAGGACTAATTTTCACTCTCATTTAGGAAATTCTACTCAGTCATTCAGCGATTTGGGCCTTATATCTTTCTCACACATACCAAGTGAGGATGTGACTGAGACTAAAAACAGAATTCTAAAAATTCATAGATTCAGGGGCCATGGGATTTGAAATCAAGCAAATAAGCATTCCAAGGAATGGAAGCCAGGTCCCCTCCCGCTCTAGGGTTGAAGCTTAATGTCAAACATGTTTGAACTGTCATGTTACCAGTAAAGGACTCTGGAGTCTTACAAAATGAAAAGCATTTTTTAAGTGGAAAATGGCTTCCATTTTTTTAATGAATATTTGGAAAAAGCTGAATTCCTGTGTGATAATCGAAACAAACACAGCAGAACCACTGGAAATAGATACTTTTACAAATAGATGGATTCCTTAAAAGAGAAGCTTTTTTAAAAAAGATCTTGAGGATAAAAACCACCTACTGAACAACAATTCAATAGTTCTTAGTAAAATCATCAGTAAATCGTGGGATTTGAGATCTAGAAAGTACCTAGAAGTTAAATACCCAAGTAGTTTTCAGGCTCGATGTCACGCTGCTGTGCTATGAGCTACGTTGCAATCTAGGAGTAGCTAATGACAATTAACATAGTGATGTTGGCAAGAAATTTGCTTATTTATAATTAAAGTTGATTTAAGGTTACTTTCACTTGAGTTTCGGGTGCTTCCTTGAGAAGGAGAGCAAGGGGTAGAATTAGAGTCACTGCACTCTTGTGCTAACCTGCAGTGAGTCTCAGCTGGCCTGGGGGTCTCAGTGGAATGATTGGGAACTGCCCCTCCAGGGCGACACCAATGCTTCTCTTCTCTGTGTGTTTGGTTTCTTTGATTCTTTCAAACACTTGACATCCCTTAGTCTTCTTCTCTATTTCTCCTCCAAGGTCCCAGACATCTTTTATTCTCCTAAATATCTAATGACAGTGATGTATTTTAGCTTCCATGATTTTTTTTTTCCCCTTTTCCAGCCAGGTAACCATATACAGTAATTTAACAACATGGTCTTCCTTTGGCTTTCAATTTCTTCCTGGTGAATCTGAACTTCAGAATCATTCATTATTGCTCAGAGATTCAGATTCTCTCGCTTTAACTGATATCCAGGGGTCCTGATGATGCATGGAGACTTCACATAAGCTGCAATTATCTAAGACTTCAGTCTCTGGGTCTCATGTAAACCATGAGGTTTAAAACACTTTAACTAAAGTACTCCGTATGAAATTTCAAATATATTTTACCATAAAATATCTACATTCTAACAAGTTTAAACAGTATGCTAAAGGTCATAAAAATGATTATTTGTTGCCTATAAACTATGTGCAAAATGGCACTGAGATGTAACAAAGGTAGGATAATGTTTTGGCCCCCTGAGAAACCTATACGCTAGCTAGTGATATTAAAAAAACTTGAAACCATTAATAATGGAGAATATATAAACACTAGATAACTGCACATACTTTAGAGTCATACAAACCAGAGACTAAACCTTGTCACAAACCTCAGTTTCCACATTTGTAAATTGGACTCAAAGAACCTACCTTAATGGCATCATTGTGAAATTTACATAATATGTCTTTGCCTGGTACAGAGTAGGCATCAATGAATTAATTCAACATGCATTTATATCTATATCTATCTACATATATTTATATGTACACAAACTCCCACACTTTTCATTCTCATCTTTTCTCCTACACTTGTAATTTGGTAATTCTGTTATTTATTCAATTCAGAAATGCAGGTTAGACTTTCCTGGTGGGGCAGTGGTTAAGAATCTGCCTGCCCATGCAGGGGACACAGGTTCGAGTCTTGGTCCAGGAAGATCCCACATGCCGTGGAGCAACTAAGCCCATGTGCCACAACTACTGAAGCCCGTGTGCCTAGAGCCTGTGCTCTGCCACAAGAGAAGCCACCGCAATGAGAAGCCTGCACGCTGCAATGAAGAGTAGCCCCCACTCGCCACAACTAGAGAAAGCCCGCACGCAGCAACGAAGACCCAACACAGCCAAAAATAAATAAAATAAAATAAATTAATTAAAAAAAAAAAAGAAATGCAGGTTTCCTGTTCTATTCAGTGAGCAAAATCAATCTCAAGCTAAGCTGAATAGACATGCAGAGTTAATCAGTATTCTTTTTCTTTATTTTCCTCCTCCTTCCACTCTCTTGGGCCCGCCTTCATTTTCTCCCAGTTTCCAGGTTGCACGATAGGAGAGAGACACCATCACTATCTCAGCTCGATGACTGTCTATCTCTGTAGGAGAAAGCAGACTATTTGGTCAGCTGCCAGCTTCTGCCTCCAAAGTCGAGGACAATTGCCCACTCTGTGCCCTGGTGACCAAATCCTACCAACTGGTGGCAGCTGGCGTCTTCCCCACAGGCCCTCTAGGAGTCACATGGCAACTGGCCTGTTTACTCCACCCAACTTTTCCACTCCCTCCTCCACTTTGGCAAATAGAACATAGACTTTTAAACACAGTCATGTTTTCCATAATCCCCTCAGTGGAAATGAGAGTTTTTAAAGAGCAGATCTTTTTAGTTGGTTTGGTCTTTGAACTACATAATCATACCACGTGAGGTGGTGTCTGCTGCCCTTGTAACATTTGACTATCACATAAAACATGAAGGAAAAACAGCAGGGCCTGCAAAAGAAGTTATCTCCTTGGGACACTTCTTTCCTCTCCTACACTCATGGAATGGTGCTGTGAGTTTGCAAAACCGTGCACCAAAATGTCACTAGGCACTGCAACAAATCCAGTTTCACTCTCAACTTTCAGTCAGTTTCTCTATCATGGCTCTTCTTCCAGTTCCAAGGGAGGAAAATGGCCCACATCTAGGTAACAGGGACAGTTCCTTGCCACAGTCCTTGCAACCATTTACCAGGTATTGGGTGTCCCTGCCTGTCTCTGAGCCATGAACATGCCCGACTGAACTAAACTGAATCTAAAAATAAATAAGTAGCATTCAGACAGCAAGAAGCTTCACACATTTAATGACACCACCCTCAAACTATTTGCATTCAGAGATATTTCTGAAAATGAAAACAAAAACCTGTTTTTTTTTAAATGTTCCTTTTTTTACTTCTGAGTCATTTAACAAGATATCACCATAGACATTCTCCAAGAAGTCCCCATCTTTTTCCTAATAACAAAAGCCATTCGAGCACCATCTTCCCTCTGACCCCAATATTGTTTTCTATAGTGTCTTTTCTTTCTTGCGTAGAGGGAGACACATATCTACCTGTCTGATGCTGAAGGGAGAAAAACCTCCTGTTAACGTCTAGCTTCCTCAGATCCTTCTGAAAGAATCGCAAAATGGTTAATGAAAGGGACCCTGCATCTGCCATTTTACCTGCTGGTGACCTTGGACAAGTGACTTCACCTTGAGCTTTCTCTTCTTGGTAAAATCATGATAAAAATAGCAGTTACCTTACAGCATTGTTAAGTTAAACAAGAATCCAAACATAACGAACAGAATAAATGTTCAAAAAAGTTAGCAGTTACTCTTGCTCTTTTGTGCCCCAGGGATCTGTGTTTCTGGGAGAGTGTGGGGTTGGTGAGGAGAAGATACAGGTGGTATTATATTTGAAAATATCTGGTGGTGAGGCGGGGGCTTATCTCATGATAAAGCCATCAGCTAAAATATGCAAAGAATGACATCTTCTTCCACTCACTTGACATGAAGGAAATAGGAGCAAGAGGAGGTAAGAAAGACAGTGATAAGAAAGCATCCTTATATTTGATTGTTTATTGTCTGTCAACTAGGAGCTGAACACAGAATACAATGGTGAATAAAACAGATGAAAAAAGTTAACACGTCATTAAATTCAGAGTGTAAAGCCTTGTGACAGATATGAACAAGATGACTAATAAAGAATACTATTATGGGAGAAAATATTTGCAAATGATATGACTGATAAGGGGTTAATAGCCAACATATATAAACAGCTCATACAACTCAACATCAAAAAAAAAAGACCCAATTAAAAATGGGTAGAAGAACTGAACAGACATTTTTTCAAAGAGGAAATACAGAAAGCCAACAGGCACATGAAAAGATGCTCAACATCGTTAATCCTCAGGGAAATGCAAATGAAAACCACAATGAGATATCACCTCACACCTGTCAGAATGGCTATCATCAAAAAGAACACAAATAACTAATGTTGACGAGGATGTGGAGAAAAGGGAACCCTCCTACACTATTGGTGGGAATGTAAATTGGTGTAGCCACTGTGGAAAACAGTACGGTCATTCTAAAAATAGAACCACCACATGACCTAGCAATTCCACTCCTGGGTACATATTTGAAAAAAACAAAAACACAAATTTGAAAAGATATATGCACCCCAGTGTTCATAGCAGTATTATTTCTAATTATCAAGGTATGGAAGCAACCTAAGTGTCCACCAACAGATGAATGGATAAAGAAGATGAGGTATATGCACACACACACACACACACACACACACACACACACAATGGAATACTACTCAGCCACAAAAAAGAACAAAATTTTGCCATTTGCAGCAACATGGATGGACTTAGAGGACATTATGTTAAGTGAAATAAGTCAAACAGAGAAAGACAAATACTATATGATGTCACTTATGTGTGGAATCTAAAAAAATACAAGAAACAAATATAACAGACTCACAGATACAGAGAACAAACTAGTGGTTACCAACGGGGAGAGGGAGGAGGGAGGATCAGGATAGGGGTAGAGAATTATGAGGTACAAACTATTAGGTATAAGATAAGCTACAAGCATACATTGTACAACATGGAGAATATAGTCAATATTTTCTAATAACTATAAATGGAGTATAGTCTTTAAAAATTGTGAATCACTATATTGTAACCTGTAACTTATATAATATTGTACAGCAACTATACTTCAATATAAAAAAAAGAATATTAGATTGGAGGTAGTTACGTTCATTAGGAAGTCTCCTCTGAGGAGAAGACATTTAAATTTAGATCCAGATGATAAGAAATAGAGACAAACAAACAAAAAACTGAGCCAAGAGCATTATAAGGAGAGTGTCCAACATGCACAAAAGGCTTTACATTTGAAAAGTCTGGGGGCTCTCATGAACTCTAAGGCAAGCCAGTGTGGCTGGAGCTTGGTGAGCAAGGGGTGACAGGTGGAGGTGCGATCCTGCTGGGCTGTGAGCAGGACCTGGAGTTTGGATGATATACTAAGGGCGGTGGGAAGCTGTTGAAGCCTTCATACAGCCAGTGACTTGGTTTAGCTTATTTTAAAATGATCTTTCTGGAATTTTGGAGGAAAATAGAGTTGAGAAACCTAGGAGAGAGATGATATGGCCTAGATAAGAATGAGAAAGAGGTGATGGAGAGAAGAGGACAGAGTGGAGATGTATTTTGGAAGTTTAGTCAGCATCCCTGACTGATGAACTGGATGTCAAGGGTGATGAAGACAGAGGAGTTAAGGATCATTCCTTGAGTGATGGAAAAGTCCTGAGTTTTCCATTCAGCGAAATGCATATTGGCAACCTGGGGAAGAACATATGAGGAGAAGTCCAGGCAGACTCAAACTATCAAGACGTAGGGTGATGGCAAGGCAGGAGGGAAGGAGGCAGGCAAGAGGGGAGCCAGGCGGGGAGCCCAGGCAGTTCCTCCAGCCCGAAGCTAGAAGAGGGCCAGTGGCCCCATTAAGAGAAGAAGTCAACAGAGCAAGCCAGGTGAGGCATAGTCTCTACATGCTCCTTTTATTTTCGAGGTTTTGATAACATCACAAGGCAATCCATGGTGATCCCACACTAGAAGTTGAGCATCCTCCCTGGGGCTAAAGTCGATGCCAAGTGGCAGACAAGAGAATTATTGGAAGTTAAAGAATGAGGCTTTTTAAAAAAAACATGCCTGGAATTGTGCTATCTGCAGCTGACTCAACCAGAGGGAGAAAACCTCATAACTGAAAAAATAAAAAAGAGTGCCAAGACAATCCAGTGGGAAAAAATGCCCCTTTCAACACATGGTGCTAGAAAAATAGGATGTCCACATGCACAAAAAAGGTTGGGCCTCTTTCTTACACCTTACACAAAAAAATTAACTCAAAATGAATCTTAGACCTAAATGTAAGGGTAAACTATAATAAACTCTTAGAAGAATAAAACTTCATGACCTTGATTTAGGCAAGGTCTTCTTTGATATGATACCAAGTGACCAAAAACAAAAATAGAGAAATTGGACTTCATCAAAATTAAAAACTCTTGTACTTCAAGAACACTATCAAGAAAGTAAAAGGACAACCAATGGAATGGGAGAAAATATTTGCAAATCATATATCCGATAAGAAACTTGTATCCAGACTACATAAAAACTCTTACAACTCGACAATGACAAAAAACAAAACAAATAACTCCATTGAAAATAGGCAAAAGATTTGAGCAGATATTTCTCCAAATAAGATATACAAATGGCCAAAAGCACATGAACTGATGTTCAACATCATTAGCCATTAGGGAAATGTGAATCAACCACAAAAAGATACCATTCCATACCCACCAGGATGGCTATAACCTAAAAAGTGGTGAGGATATGGAGCAATTGAAACCCTCCAATATTGCTGGTAGGAATGTAAAAATCATGCAGTCACTCTGGAAAACTGTTTGGCAATCCCTCAAAATGTTAAACATAGAGTTATAATATGACTTAGCAATTCCACTCCTAGGTGTATACCCAAAAGAACTGAAAATATATGTCCACACAAAAACTTGTACATGAATGCCCATAGCAGCATTATTCAAAATAGCCAAAATGTGGAAGAAAAGCAAAATATTCACCAACAGATTAAAGGATAAATAAAAGTGTGGTATGTCCATACAATGAAATATTATTCATCAATAAAATGGAATAGATGCTACAGTATGGATAAACCTTGAAAATGTGCTAAGTGAAAGAAGGCAGTTATAAAGACCACATATTGTATAACTCCATTCATATGCAATGTCCCAAATAGGGAAATCTATACAGATAGAAAATCGATTAATGGTAGCCTGATGTTTGAAGCTTGGGTGAAACGGAAGTGAGGTAATGGGTATGAGATTTCTTTCTTGGGGCAATGAACATGTTCTAAAATTGTTTGTGGTGATGGCTGCACATCTCTCTGAATACATGAAAAACTATTGAACTGTACACTTTAAAGGGGTGAATTGTATGGTACATGAATTCTATCTGAGTAAAGTTGTTAAGATCAAACTTTTTCTGATAGAATAGTTATGAAACTAGAAGTTAATATGTTTGCCCACACAGAAGTTAATATCAAATAATATACTGCCTTTAAACAAGCCCTAAATTTTGTCAATTTATACTGATTTGCTTACTTTCAAGGTAAATATTCAAGGAACATTGTCCTCCACACTGAAATTTTCCTGATGATAGCTGGCATAACAAGATGGTTCAGTATCACATGGTTGGATAAATGCAATCTCTTCATCTTCCCTCCTTCCATATGGCATTTTAATGACTTTTGGTTAGTTTCTTGAGTTAATTTTCCATGAAGTTACTTACCATCTTATTTTTAATACATTTATGTATGTGGCCTTAACAAACTACTGAGAAGACTACAAAGTTTTCCCATCCCTCCACACCTTGCCTCCCCATTGACACTGAACAGCACTCTGACAACATACGTATATAGGGCAGGATATGGGAAGGAAGGTTTCTTAATTCTCTGTCTTGAGACACAGGTATAACCACTACAGTACTGGCCACTCGACAGGTGTGCAGGGGTGTGGCCATCATCCTCCACGGAAGATGTACAACAGATAAGAGCAACAGACAAACTGACTCAAATCCTGCTGTTGAGAGGAAGCATCTCTTCAAAATCTAGCCCAATTATCAAATATTAATTAAGCCAGGAAAAATTTTGTTGTCAAATATGCCAACAGTTTCCTATTAACATGATATATAAAATATAACAGAAATTTTCATCAATAAAATATATTGATAGTTAACTACAGATACCATGTTCTAGAGATCTAATAAAATCTCACAATATTTTGACTAGAGGACAAAATTTTAATTTCTCTGATCATTTTCTATTTCTCATCCTAAGTAAACCAACTTAGAAAAGAAAACTTGGATCCGAACTCTGTGTCACAAACTTAGTTCTGTGATCTTGGAAAGCTCTTTAATCTTTTGAACCTAACTTCACCATATGAGAAAACAATATTTAACTCATAATAATGGCAAAAAATAAATAAAATAATGCATAAAAAGGGCCTAACACTATACTTAGCACTTAAAGTACATCAAATAGTATCTATTATGATGATCACTATATTGTCATCACTGCACTACTAGAATCAAGCAGACTAGGAGTAGTCTTGCTACTTAAACTTGAGAAACCAAGGAACTTTAATATTAATACAATCAAACAGAATGTGGAAGAGTAGAAAGACTACTCAACTGAGAACATGGGCATTTATACAAGGTTGGCCACAATAACCTCTCTGGGAACCATAATCCTCACTGCAAAATGAACACAACAATCTTTGAGGTTCCTTACAACTTCCATAAAATAAGAGAAAGGGTTTTATTAAATTTCATTTTCCTTACAATATTCTTTTTGTCTTAATTTCAGACTCAAACTGATTTCTTTAAAAGCCAATTCATGTTTGGAATAGAAGGATGGAAACAATAATAGCAAATCTCACAAACACTAGTGAACATTATCTTTTAATGGATTTAAATCTATAATCTTGGGAATATAAAAAAGCCACAACCACTCATCCCTTGGTTACAAGAAACATTTTAAAACTGTCTGGAGTTTACATGAATGAACAAACGTGTACAGCCTTAAAAAGCAAGGGATCTTATCTGATCCAGATTCCATATTTCTCAAAAATGGAAATAAATATGTTAGTCTTCCTATTGCTGTTCTAGCCACATCTAAGTATATAGATACTCATCCCTCACTGAGAAGGTGGATCTTTATAATTTCTCTTATGTGAGATAGTTTCTATCTAATGTATGTGACAAGTACCGAGAAATGTCAAGAAGCTGCTTCTTTACTGTTATTTTTTTTAATAGAAAAATATTAACTCTAATTTGGAACACATTTTTTAGTTCAAACAATCCTTTCAAAAATAGCATATGTCATGTATATTGTAAGGAGACATTTATTTTAAATCTTGTTGAGATTCTAAAACAAAATTATATTCCCCCATTTGATTTTAGGTTTTTCTTTTCTTTTTTTTTTTTTTTTTTTGCAGTTAAAGATAAAATGTAATGTTATTAGGTGAATCTTAGGTCTTATATAAAAGTAATTTTCAATATTAATTTGGCCAAGGAATCCTAAAGATTCAAGATTTGCTGGAAGGGTAGGACTCATTAGTTGCTTCAAAGATAAAGCAAATGTCATGAAAGTGAGAGCATGTAAAAGCTTCAAATTTAAATATTTTAAAATGAGACCTCCAATTAGTTTGAAGAGCAAGGAGATAGTAATACTGTGCTTTGAATAAGGTAGTGTTTTCAGCCACTATTAACTTACTAAGCCATTGTGCCTGGATCTTTCTGCATAATTCAGTCAGTAGCCAATCAACCGAGCATACAACCCATTTCCTATGCATGATCAGTCTCATCACTAGTACTCCCATCAGTAGTATCATGTATGCCCTTGAGGCTTTGTGTTTCAGAAAACTAATAGGCACCCCTAGCTCCCAGGAAGTGCAGGAGGAAACATTCATCTCAAAGGAAGCAGCAATCAAATCTACTGGGGTCCACAGGTTAACAACAATGGGCTGAGCAGAATGGGTGGGTTTAACATTCCATTGTCAGTTCATATTGACTGAGGACAGGAGTCATTTATGGCTCAGATCTGGATTTTTCAGCATTTTGAGAGGGAAGGGAACACAACCGCATAAAAGAAATCCATTTTTTTACACAGGCACATAGATCATCCCATTTTTTTTCCAGTGAGTCTTTTCACACAATTTGATTTTTACACATCACATCAATTAGGGGAGAAAATGATGGAGAATGATGTTACTAAGACTTATCACTGGATTCCAACACATTAGAAATAATGAGGTGCTCCTAAAGAGAGGAGAGTTGAGGACAAGTTAGACATGCATATGATGGTAGACTAGTGGGACTAAATTATGCTCATTTGGGTGACACCACTTTGCAGACATTGACATACACAGTCTCATCTGGTATTCTATGATGTAATGTCTATGTCACTGATGAGGAAATGGATACCACAGGGATTAGAGGACTTGCCTAAGAGATACAGCAGGAGCAGGAGTCCCATTTCACCGATGTACTAGTTCCGTGAGTGCTAGACTGCTTCATAAATGGATTTAATCAGTGTTTTTCAGAGGGTTCAGTGGAACTCTACCTCTAAGGGATGTTCTCTGGGATGACAAACCATAACTGCCTGAGAATAAGAACTTGCTACATGATATCTGGATCATAGCTGATTCTTACTAATGTTTGTTGAACTAACCAAACCTTGAGTGTGAATTGAGTAACAGAATTAGTGTTACACTCAAAGCTCCTGATTATCAGCCCCAGAATCTACCCATTTCTAGATTACACTGACTTCCTTTACACTGATTTCCTATGTCTCCCTCCCCCCTTCTTTTTCACCATTCCTTCCAAGTTCCTCCCTCTCTCCCTTCCACAAATATTAATTAAATGGCCATGACATGTTGGGTAGTTGGCTATGTGCTATAAATAAGATAATGAGCAAAAAACAGAGATCTAGCTCTCATGGAACTTAGATTTTTGTGAGGGAGAGATACATTATTTACACAAGAAAAATGGGTCATGGGCCTTCAATAGTGGGTTAAGACAGACTGGGAGGGAGAATCACGTGCAGGTTTCACTGAAGAAGTAACAAATGAGGTACTATCTGAGAAATGAGTAGGAGTTATCTTATGAATCTTGGAATGATGGGGAGGACCAATTTTTTAAAAAGGGAACAGCATATGTACAGGTTCTGTGGCTACAGTGAAGCGTGACACATTTGAGAAACTGAAGGAAAGCCAGTGTGGTTAGAGAGCAAAGAAGGAAGATGAAACACACTGGATAGTCTATGTGGGGGCCTGTGGGCTGTGATAAGGTTATATTTTTAAAAAAATAGGAGATGACTTGATTGGATTTGAATATCAAAAACATGACTCTATATAAGGAAACTCTGTACTTTCTGGACATTTTTTTTAATAAATCTAAAACTTCTCTAAAGAATAAACTTTATTAAAAATTATCACTCTGGCTACAGTGTATGGGATAAAACAGAGGGAGGGGAAGAGTAGAGTCTGTACATGAGCTAGGAGAATATACTACAGATCTCTGGAACAAAGATGACCAGACACAGAGCCCAAGTTCCCTCCAACATGAGGAGGTTAAGGAGACAAGGAGGAAAAAGCAGTGGTGGCTGAGAAGACATGGGCAGTGAAGTAGGAAGAAAACCAGGAAAGTGTGGTGTCCTTGAAGCCAAGTGAAGAATGTGTGTCAAGAAAGAGGCAGTGGGGACTTCCCTGGTGGTGCAGTGGTTAAAAATCCACCTGCCACTGCAGGGGACACAGGTTCGATCCCTGGTCCGGGAAGATCCCACATACCGTGGAGCAACTAAGCCTGTGCGCCACAGCTACTGAGCCTGCGCTCTAGAGCCCTCGAGCCACAACTACTGAAGCCTGCATGCGTAGAGCCCGTGCTCCGCAACAAGAGAAGCCACCACAATGAGAAGCCCGCACACTGCAATGAAGAGTAGCCCCTGCTCGACACAGCTAGAGAAAGCCCACATGCAGCAACGAAGACCCAATGCAACCAAAAATAAATAAATAAATAAATAAATAAATAAATAAATAAATAAATAAATTTTTTTAAAAAAGAAAGAAAGAGGCAGTGATGGACTGTGTCAAATGGCCTTATTGGCAATTATTATTATGAAAGCTGAAACGTAATTGTTGCATTTGGGAAAATTAGAGGCCATTGATGACAATAATAAGAAAAAGTCAGGTGGAGTGTGGTGGGCGACAAACAGTTTGAGCCAAAGAAAGGAACTGGAGAGAGTGTAGTATAGAGCATAGAGTAGTTTTATTGCAAAAAGAAGCAAAACACAAAACACAGGTGATGGATAGTGGGAGGACAGTGGCCAAGAGATCATTTTTTTAAAATCAGAGGAATAATAGCATGTTGTATGCTCATATTTTTAAAACTTTGGTATACATGAGATTAATTTACTTTTTTTGCATAAAAATTCCAGTTCCCAGGCTACCCCTGTGAGCCTATGGGGATAATCCAATATAGAAAAGAAAGCTACATAACCAGGTGGAAACAGCACAATCAGTAGATTATGGCTGGCTTCTGAAAAGGTGGGAGTGCATGGAATTCCACGACAGATGCAAGACTGGATTTAGGGAGGAAAAGGGACAACTGCTCTGTTGAAATAGAGGGAAAGAGGACCAAATGGCAGATGTAAGCAGTTTTGTATATTTGGTATCAGGCAATTGAGGTAATTTCCATAAAATTAAGTTGGCAGTAAGGTAATCTGTGGGGAAGAAAGGCTGAACAAAAATTAAAAAACAAAATAAATCAACTGTTTAAATGAGAATTGATTTGCATCAGTTATATCCATATCGGAATGAGTTATCTTTCAATCAAAGAACACATTATGACAAATCACAGCCCCTACATTAGAGCCAAACAGCCCCCAAGCACAGATCTGTCATTATCTCCCCTGTGATTCCTGTAAGCAAGTGACACATCAGAAATAGTGAGTCATGAGAAAGACAGTGTGATTGGTGCTGGAGAAATGAACCCCACATCATGTCATGCCCCTGCACTAATCGTTTTCCAGAAGCCTTAATTGCCTGTCTTGATACTGTTTGCTCCTCCACACACGGAATGACAAGTTGGTAATTCACTACAGAAGGCCTGGGCAACTGGATGAGATCTATCAAGGGTTCCATTTGGCTTTTTCCCCCTGACTAGACACATGACAGTAGTATTTAAGGCATTAATGTACCATTTTTGGAAAGGAGTTTGTTCCCAAATAAAATTTAGCCTGGACTTAAAAAAAAAAAAGCCCAAAGACACTAACTACTAACAATGACACAAGGCTAGATGTCTAATCTATTTCCTTTAGGCAAAGTGATAAAAACAAAGAACAAGAAAAAAAAAAAACTAAAAACCTAGGAACAAAATTAAGGAGAATTTTAAATCCAAGGACAATTTGCAGGAAAGAGTAGAAATATGTGATCTTTCTCTGGGCAGCCTCCATTTCTATTTCACATGTTTTTTAGTTAATCCTTTGGTTGGTTAATCACTCAGGCTTTCCAACATTTATGAAAGAACTGAGCAGAATTCTGGATTGTGGCTTGGTGTACATACAGCAAGGAAGGTGCACATACCTTCCTTGAAGAGTAGGATAGGGCTCAAGTAGTAAGTAGTAAACATGAGGAAGAGTTTGCCCCATAAAAAGAGAAGCCTCTGGAAGTACAGTGATGTCTCATCTTTTTTACTCTGTTTTGGTCTGAGTTGTGTTCTTCCAAAATACATATGTTGACAAAGTAACCCTTTGCACCTCAGAAGCTGACCCTATTTGGAAATAGGGTTTAAAAGAGGTATATAAGTTAAAATGAGGTCATCAGGGTAGGTCCTAATCCAATATTACTGGTGTCCTTATAGAGAGAAAAATTAGGACACAGACACACACGGAGGGAAGACCATGTGAAGACACAGGGAGAAGGCAGCAATCTACAAGGCAAAGAAAGAGCTCTCAGAAGAAACCAGTCTTGCTAACACCTTGATCTTGGACTTCTAGCCTCCAGACTGTGAAAAAATGAATTTCTCTTGTTTAAACCTCCCAGTCCGTGGTACTTTGTAATGGCAGCCCTAGCAGACTAATAAGCACTCTTTCTACTCGTACCTATTTCTTGTCACAGGCACACAAATGTTTAGTTTAGAAATACTGCTGGTCAAGTTAGAAGTTCATGGGAAAACCTTCGGTGTGGGACCAGCAGATCCTTAAACCAATGTCACTGCATGATGACAATCTAGTGACAGTCCTCTAAAGTTGGGGAGGCCTATTAGACCCAGAACTGGTTGATGCAATTTGAATGTACTAAGTTTGAATTTTGTTTTTCTACTCTAATGTTTGAAATATAAGCATTTGATAAGCATTTATCTTGTTGTATTTTCACAAAATCAGCTGATTGCCTATGTGAGGGCAGCCTGGTGTCTGAATGCTACCAAGCTCCCTAAGAATCAGGGCTCTTCCGAGTTGGCCCTATAGAAGGAACAGCCAAATGGCCGCCTCTCCAGGACTGTGTAGAACAGCAGGACACCCATGAATCACACTACATGTCCTTGGTACATCCCCCCTTCTTACTCCATTAGTACCTCTTTCTGGCTTCAGAACTTTCTCCGTGCTTCATCAATATTTTAAAAAAAAAAAAAAAATTCTTAACACCATAGTCATCTAATCAAAATCCTGTAGTTTCTTTACATTCCAGTTGCAGATTCACTGCCTCTAGGAAGTCTTCCTTGATTACTCCAGCCCACAATGAGCTATGTCTTCCTAAATTTCCACTGCATCTATAATGCCATCTAAGACTGTTCAATATCCAGGCCAGTGCTTATTTATACATGGTACTATATGGACAATAGTTCCAAATCTTGCTACTTTTCAGTAAGCCATTCTCTGGGCCAGGCAGAGTGCTGACTGCTCCTCATACCCTTATCTCCTTCCATCCTCACCACAGCCTTACAAGGGAGGTATTCTTACTTCACATTCACTAAGAGGACGCTGTGGTTTAGCGAGACTAAGCAACTAGCTCCAGTGGCAGAGCTGGGATTTGATTCTAGTACTGTCTGACAGAGAGGTCTGATACCTCTCTCCTCTTCCTAAGCTGGTCTCCAGGGTGGGCTTCGTGGCTTTCCTTCCTCACCATCAATGCCTAGTTTTTTCCCCTTAGGCATCTCTCCTCCTAGGTCCTAGGTCTTTTTCTACTCTTGTATACCTAAAGCAAAGAGTTTTATAGTTAACAAAGTACTGAGCAAATCACCCAGAATAAATTGGGGTTTTATAAATCCTAGGTGGCTTTACCTCAAGTCGCCAGTTGTGTTTTTTTAAATAATTTATTTATTTAATTTGTTTATTTTTGGCTGCATTGGGTCTTCGTTCCTGTGCGCGGGCTTTCTCTAGTTGCAGTGAGCAGGGGCTACTCTTCGTTGCAGTGCGCGGGCTTCTCCTTGCGGTGGCTTCTCTTGTTGCAGAACACAGGCTCTAGGCACATGGGCTTCAGTAGTTGTGGCTCACAGGCTCCAGACGCGCAGGCTCAGTAGTTGTGGCGCACGGGCTTAGTTGCTCCACAGCATGTAGGATCTTCCTGGACCAGGGCTTGAACCTGTGTCCCCTGCATTGGCAGGCGGATTCTTAACCACTGCGCCACCAGGGAAGCCCAAGTCGCCAGTTTTCTTAATTGGGGTCTAGGGATTTTAGCACATAGGACCATACATTTCTGCCAAATCAGGACCTCTCAGGACTTCAATTTGGGCCTTTCTAGGCCTGATGTCACAGGGCTGTGAAGATGGACAGTTCTCAAGAAAGGCAGCATTTGAAAAACAGACACAGGGCAAATGAACCCACAGATCAATAGACAAAGATAACAATTGTTTTAAAGTCAGGATGTCCAACAGGCCCAAGGATGCATTATTGGGTTGCAGATGGTCCTTGAGGTTTCACTTTTGGAAACATTCAGGACCCGTTCAGCTCAGTTTTATATTAAAAATGAAAAGGAAGGGCTTCCCTGGTGGCGCAGTGGTTGAGAATCTGCCTGCTAATGCAGGGGACACGGGTTCGAGCCCTGGTCTGGGAAGATCCCACATGCCACGGAGCAGCTGGGCCCGTGAGCCACAATTGCTGAGCCTGCGCGTCTGGAGCCTGTGCCCCGTGACGGGAGGGGCCGCGATAGAGAAAGGCCCGCGCACCGCGATGAAGAGCGGTCCCCGCACCGCGATGAAGAGTGGCCCCCGCTTGCCGCAACTGGAGAAAGCCCTCGCACGAACCGAAGACCCAACACAGCCAAAAATAAATAAATAAATAAATAAATAAATAAATGAAAAGGAAAAAAAAAAGAAAAACGAAAAAGGCTACCCTGGTTCCCTGAGAGTTAGCACAGGACTTGGTGACAGGCTGGTTTCATCCTTGCTGCAAGCTTGTTTCCTACAACCTAACTACCAGCAGCTGCTCTGCAGCATTCTCACCCTCCTTCTTCTGATATATTGCGTTTCCTGTGAAGTATGTTTTCCCTTTCTCACTCCCATATCACTTCTAACCTATGGTTGTTCTCCTCACTGGCCGTTGCCTCATTCAGACACACCCTTTCCCTGGCTAAGATACAGCTCGAAGAAGCACTGCCACAGAAAAAGAACTGCCTGGAGAAATACTCTTTTCCTAGTAACAGCCACTGACATTTGTTTAGCACAGTACTGTCTGTTTTCTGAGCTTGATTGGATTGCAAAGCCCTTTTCAACTACTGGATAAAAAAGGTGACTGCAAACAGCCCATGAGTACATAATTAAAACCAGGCCACAGAGAACAATGAGGGGGAGGGGATCACATTTATTCCAGCAGATAACTTGTTAATAAACAGCTTCTATCGTCAAAGTACTAAATGACACAATTGGTGTTAGTGGTCATGAAGGAGTGAAGGATGAGGCAATGCGGACTGTTTTTTAAAGAGCATAGAGTCTGTGAAGTTAATGAAATTCTCCAGTCTCTTAAGGCATTGAGACAAAGAGCTATGATCAAATTAAATAGCTCAGAGATGCAAGGCTCTTTTCATTTTGGCTAATCCAATACAATCATTCCCTGGATGATAAAACTGAGGTCTAGTCTATTCATTAATTCAACGACTGTGCATTGAGCATATACTGCATGACAGTCACTCTGCTAGGTACTAGGGATGGAAGGTATCATTTCTGTTCTGAAGAGCATCAAATCTGATGGAGAAGGAAGAGAATACAGAAAACACAAGAAATGCGAGTCTTGCGGAGAGAGGAAGGAAACGCAGAGTACGCTAACTTTTATTTTTAATTTTTTTTTTGAAGTATAGTTGATTTACAGTGTTGTGCCCATCTCTGCTGTACAGCGAAGTGACTCAGTTATACACATATAGACATTCTTTTTTATATTATTTTCCATTATGGTTTATCACAGGATACTGACTATAGTTCCCTGTGCTATATATATTAGGACCTTGTTGTGTATCCATTCTAAATGTAATAGTTTGCATCTACCAACCCCCAAACTCCCAGTCCATCCCTCTCCCTTCTCCCTCCCCCTTGGCAACCACAAGTCTGTTCTTTACGGAGTACACTAACTTTTAAATCCATAACCTCATTTCTTCATTTGTTGTCCTTATTTTTCTTAACCCTTGGATATTTGGCCTCTGTGGGATCTAGAAAATTAACCTATCCATATTCTCATTGGTATAAGGAAGCTGTAGCATGTGGTGGTTTTGTGGGCTCAGATGAGTGTGAAGCCTGGTTTTAGCATTTACTAGGAATGTGAATTTTATCACTGTTGATGAGTGAGGAGAATGGCATCTATCACAAGTGTATTCATATTAAATGAACTGTTGTATTTTAAATCTGACATTCATTAGTACAGGCCTCACACAGTTCAGTGAATGTTAGCTCTAAAAATTATGGAAGTGTTTCTCATACTGATGCTAAAGGAAAACTGGTGGGTTAGGAGTACAGATATGTTCATAAATGAGTGGTGGGGGGAATAAACTACTCCTCTGAGAAAATAAGTTCGTTAGTTTTACGAGCAAACAAAGTATTGACATTTGGTGTGAGATACTTAGAGCTTTAAGATGCTAATGTACATTGTAAAAAGGAGAGTTTAGAAGAAACTTCAAGCTTACTTGATCTTGCAAGGGATGCTTCCATCTCAGAATACTTATGAATATCTCCCTGAACTTGTGTGGACTGAACAAAGTATGGGAAATGTTTCTCATGCTAGGCACACCCAATCTCCTATTAATGGTATTCATTGCTTTAAAAGTCACATCACAGATTTCAGCTCTGGTCAGATTCTAGAGTTCTAAATGAGCTAAGACAAAATTTAAAGTGAGAGTTTCGGTTTGGTCACTAAAACGTTTTAGATTCATCATTATTGGGGGAAAAAAAAGAGATATTATTCAGAGGTGGAGCTTCTAAATAAAAATGTTGGCAAACAGGTCCTGAATCATGATGTTGAGGCAGTGGGTAATGCCATGGCCTGGGGAGACACTCTGTCTCAGAATTCTAATTTTGTCTCTGGTGGCACCAGTGGGGATTAGTGATTTATAATAGTATCTTCAGACTCCTTTTCATAGGTTTGCTTTTTTTAATCTAGCACAAGAGTAGGCTGGCTATGGCACATGGGCCAAATCTGGCTTACTGTCTACTTTTTACATTTTTAAGTGATTGGAAAAAAATCAAAAGAAGAATAATATTTCTTGATATTTGAAAATTATATAAAACCCAGATTTCGGTGTTCATTAATAAAGTTTTATTGGAACACAGCCATACCCACTTGTTTTATGCTACAACAGCAGAGTTCAGCAGTTGTAGCAGATACTTTATGGCCAGCAAAGCCTCTCTTGCTCTCTTGTTCTTTCTGGAAAATGTTTTCTGATCCCTGATCTAGGATATAGAATGAATGATAGAAATGAATATGAGTAGGTCAACATGTCTACAAATACTGTAAGAGAGCCCTTCTCATATGGACACTTCTCAAAAGTGGGACCTTATGATCGGTTTATAAATGCTCCAAATGTCTTTTGGTTGACATGGCAGTAGTCGGAATTTCAAGAGATTACAAACATTTTTAAATGCCCTTTGTGACATTTTAATAGCCTCTTTTAAATGTATATTTTAAGGCATTTTAAGTAGGAAGGGAATTTTGAAGCAAACATCTCAAATACTTTTTTTATATAGAAGAATACAGAGTAGCTAAAGCATGCTGATTTTCAATGCATTTATTTAAGTTATGTTCAGAACTACTTGTGTATACAGAATTATGTTTTCATTCCATAACAATTCCTACTCACATTCTCTAAATGATTTGCACACATTAACTAAGCAAAGAAAAAAAATGCAAGCTTCACGGCTGCCTACAGACATAGGCAGACAAAAAAAGAGATTGTCCTAGTTGCCTTTGGGTAACAAATATAATTACATGGCTTTCAACTTACAGTACTAACACAAAAGGGAAAAATTAAGATAAAGAGTGTGTTGTAAAATTAAATGCCCTAGCAACATATTTAACCAGTGATCAAGAAAATGACCAACTTCTATACTAAAACACTATTAAAATATCCCCGAATTTTCCTATGAAGTAGATACCAAATTTAAATGACAGCACATTAATTTATCCAATAACATTATTTGATCACCCTAGAAGGAGTTGCAAATACAGACTTGGATGATAAACTTTCATTGCTGATGTCACATAATTATCTCAAAAACTCAAAAATTGGCTACATGTTTTTCTTTCTCAGAGACACCCATGAATGTCTCTCAGATGGCCTCATATAGCACAGCTGCACTGACCATCTAAGTAGGTTCAAGTTTTGGTAAATTAAAAATTTTATAGCCACCAGAGCCATGAAATGTTCTCCAGAAAGTTTTTTTGTAAATGCATAAAATAGGTCTGTAGAGTTACATAATCATAGAACCAGCGGGGGGGAAAAACACAACTGAATCAGGGCAGTAAAAGTCAAAAACTGATTACTAGTACCACATAGTTACAAACAATAAAAAAAATTGTCATGTTTATGCACATATAGATGAAATAGATGACGTACAGGAACACAGAGACGAATAGCTAAATATAGAGATGGAGATAGAAAGATAGAGACTAATTACGTCTCTTGTCCCTAAATTTAAATTACAGTTCTAAAGCTGGAGTCCACAACTGGGTTTCAGGGAATCTCTGAAGCCCCCGTAAGTGTCTGCAATTTTGGTAGGTAAATGCATTTCTTTTTTTTTTTTTTTTAGCAAAAAGATCCATAATGCATTAATTGGATTCTCTCGGCACCCATGTTTTCCAATTTTTCAATTACCTCTGAAAATCCTTCTGGAAAGTAGTTAGAATGGAAACATTTTTAATTAAAATTTACATAAGTAATATGTAATTGTCTAAGGATATTATTAATAATTAGTATATTCCTGGCTAAAGTTGGGATAAATGACACCTTCTCCTTTGTTGAAGGGTTTACTTTCATTTCCAGGCAGATGAAAATCACTTTAAATTACCTTTTAAATTTTCTCTTTTTTTCTTTGTTCCCATAGCTGCCTCTTCACCTCTCATCCCCTTTTTTTCCCTGTGTTCACCTCTTCTATTATTTTTCTGGGGGAAGGATGAGAAGAAGAGAAAACCTCTACTTTCTACTTATTATTGATTTGGGACACTGGGCTGAGATGGAGCTTTGGGAGTCTGAAATATTGGTAATTGCCCTTAAAACTCATAATGGGTCTCTGCTTGAATAATACCTGTGCAGGTCACTGGACTGATTCCCAATAAAGGAACAGTATTAGGTGTGCTTGTTGGTGGCTAGACAGTGGTGATAACTTGGCTAGTGTGTGGAGGAAGTTAGTGAAGAATGAGGCCAATTTCAGCAGTGTGAGTTCTGCCATGAAGAGAACTGAACTCCAGCGTGTAATAGTTTTCTGTAAGAAAAAATTACAGGTGCAGATTGTTCCTTTCACATAGCTATTCACATATAAGAAAGTCCACTGCAGACAAGTGTGGTTTTCTCCCCACTTTTTCATGACAGTATGGTTGTGGCCTTATAACTCTAAGTGAACATCTTTAGCCAGTGCATATCTTTATGATAGGCTTACACATATAAATAACTGCATGTAAATGAAAATGTCTATTCTCACTTCAAGTGCCCAAATTGTCATCCTTAATGGATGAGCTAAGAAGAGATACAAGTCTATCCACTTCAATTACTACTAATAAAAACTGTTCGCAAGTTCATATTTCAAAAACTAGGCTCCATCCTCTAATACTCTGATATCTCATATTTTAAGCCAGAATACATACATATATAAATAAAGTCAGTGATAAGTAATATATATATATATTTATATTTATATTCACACATGCATTTACTAGCTAGTGTTAGCTGTTTGACCTTGATCAAACTACTTTTCTGTGCCTCAGTTTCTTTACCTGGAAATGGATATAGTAATAGAGGTGAGAATTAAATAATAATGTAGTAAGGATTAAATTAAATGATACATTTAAAAAGTCTGAAACATTGTCTGGGATACAGAAAGCTAGATACAGATAAAGCTATAAATACTCTAATGGATACTGTGATGCTCTGTCTAGATCCCAGAGGCCGGTATATTGGCTGATGGCTCATAGAGGCCCTCATGGAAACTGTTCTCCATTGCAACCTGGAGCTGCTTCATATGAGTTTACTTGTCTCACCTCCCCCCAGTCAATGACTAGACTAGCTGATGCCAGGAAACAAAGGCTTGGTCCCTCAGGTTAGAGCAACTCTAAGAAGCATCCAAGCTCCAGAGCTCCCCAGCTGAGCACCAGCTGAGACATTAACTGCAGTGGTGTTTGGGGGCAGCTTCTCCTTCTGTCTGATCCTGCTTTCCTCAATTCCTTAGAGATGAAGTATCTCCAGAGAGCACTCCCCAGTAAATGTTCTGACATAACTCTCCATCAGAGTGTGTTTCCCTGGAATCCAATCTAAGATTATAGATAGATATAGATAAAAAGTCATTTTTCCATTATCCTGAAATTGCTAAGATCTGAATCTGAAGAGGAAAGTTACTCCCACTCTAAGTTTAAAAAAAAAAAAAAAATGAAGGTTGTGCCTGGCCGCTTCCCTATAGGGCTTATGGAGAAAACACATTTCAGAGAAGGAACTCAAATGCCATCCCTCTGCCCCTGACGATTACAAGAGGAAGACTAGAAAAGAGGAAGTGCCACTTGGATATAACAGTTTTCAAGATAAACACTATTTTTTGAGGAGAAAGAAGAAAATTCTCTGAACCATCAGAACAAGTCAGGTGAGCACAAGAGAGTTGCTCAGCAATTTTGAAGCTCGAACTGTCGTCTAGCCCTTCTCCAAGTTGCAGACTCACATGATGTGTGAAACCACTGAACTGCTGGGTGTGAAGCTCATGCTTCATGGAGAAGGGGGCAAGACGGCAGGGTTGAGGGGGGCAGTGACAGTGAAACAGCCTGTATATCCGCTACTTGGCAGACCAGGGTCCATGAGTTTCCAGGTAGCTGAATAAGCACAAAGCAAGCAGCTGGCCTTTGAGCCATTTTGTTGGTATCCCATCTACCAGGACCATGCCCAAGGTAGAGACTCCTATCACATGACATGCATTTCCAATTCTAGGGACATTATAAAATCTGCAAAGGCACCTCATGAGAGAGTCAGCATTTGAAGAGGTGTGTAATAACCAGTCAGTGTTAAGACGCTACACCCCAGCGGTAGCTTCTCTGTAGGAAGATCTCTACCTCCTTCCATCTTTCTCTTGGTATCATTACCAGAGAGGAAGGCAGAGGAGTAAGAAAGAGGATGTGAGGAGTTTCCCTCCACTTGAACCACTAGAGCAGCAGAAAGGTCTTTGCTGTACCATGAGGCGGAAAGATCCTACACAGGAGGGAATAAGCCTTCAACATAGCCAAGTCGGGAGTAGTTACTGCCAACAATAAACCCATTTCATATGGTTGACTTTCCTCCATAAACCTGGTAAATATATACACTTCAATAAGTACTCGGCACCTTGCATTATACTGTACTAGGTGTTACGGATATAGTAATGAGAAGATAGACGTGGTTCTTAACTATATGAAGTACATACTTCCTCATCTCTTTTTACCTGTCTCTGTCTCTGAATCACTACTTCTTCTCCCTCTGGCAGGCTATTCTTCTAAGAAAGCTAAGACATCAGCATTCCATTAATTACCTATTTTATTTTAACATCACAAGGGAAACATGCACAGAAAACATTTTGAGAAGCAAAGAAACCGACTGCATTTTCCCTCTTCGAGGACTATGCATTAAAGGTCTGCCAACATTTCTCCCTCAACCACATTTCCCCAAAGCTTAGTACTTGGCCATAAAAGCTCACTCCAGTCTAAAATTTGGCATGTCTGACAGCAAAGTCTGCAAATTTGCCAATTTGGATCACATCTCCTTTTTGAATAACAAGCAGATAAATAGGAAAAAATTGGAGTGAAATGCTATAAATCATGACATTATTCAGAGAGACAATTCCTTTCATGGGATAGTACTCTATAAGAAATTAACCCTAAATTATGGTAATTTTTTTCAGATAGATTTTTACAAAAGCCTAAAATCTGCAGAGAAATGTTATACAAAAACAAATGTAATTAAGTACTATACAAAGACCTGAAACCCTCAATTCTATTGGAAAATTTTGAGTTTTCTTTCAAATTTACACATGATTATTACTTAATTTCATAGGACATTTCAGACTAAAGCAAAACCAAAAATGGAACAAAACAAAGTAGCATACATGGAAAAATTATAAAGATATATAGTTGCTAAAGATATATACATATAATGTGTATGTAAATATACATTATATATTTTGTTATATATATATATATATACACACACAAGTCTACACACTCATACACAAATGTGTGTGTATGTATATAGTGCTAGGATATTTGGTAAAGAGCTTTCTGAAGGTATTTGCCATTTTTGCTAGAAATCATTATAGGCAGATACGATTAAAGAATTTAATCCTATTCATCGTTTTTCATTGATTATACCTTGGGTAGTTGGGCTTGAGGTATTTGTCCATAAAGACAGAATCGTGTTGCATATGTTAAGTATCATTTGCAGAATGAGATTTCAGAAGTTGTGATCGACAGAATTCCACAGAGAAAGTCAGTGTAGAATAAGTATGTGTTACAAGGATCTGCAGACAGGCAGTCCCGCAGAAGGTTCTATACAAGGCATTGACCACATTTCTCCAATCCTTCCTGTTTCCTGCATTTTCTGACAAGTGAAAACACTCTTGGACTTTCCAGATTCTCTATGTCAAACTATCACACAATTGGAATAATTAGAAAATACTATCTTGTCATTCTCATTTGCAAAGATAAATCAAGTGTCATGCTATCCCTAAGTAATCTTTTTTTTTTTTAACATCTTTATTGGAGTATAATTGCTTTACAATGTTGTGTTGGTTTCTGCTGTATAACAAAGTGAATCAGCTATATGTATACATATATCCACATAACCCCTCCCTCTTGCGTCTCCCTCCCACCCTGCCTATCTCACCCCTCTAGGTGGTCACAAAGCACTGAGCTGATCCCCCTGTGAGATGGAACTGTTTCCCACTAGCTATCTATTTTACATTTAGTAGTGTATATAGGTCAGTGCTACTCTCTCACTTCATCCCAGCTTCCCCTTCCCCTTCCTGATGTCCTCAAGTGCATTCTCTATATCTGTGTCTTTATTCCTGCCCTGCCCCTAGGTTCATCAGAACCATTTTTTTTTTAAGATTCCATATATATGCGTTAGCATACAGTATTTGTTTTTCTCTTTCTGACTTACTTCACTCTGTATGACAGACTCTAGGTCCATCCACCTCACTACAAATAACTCAATTTCGTTTATTTTTCTTGCTGAGTAATATTCCATTGTATATATGTGCCACATCTCCTTTATCCATTCATCTGTCGATGGACACTTAGGCTGCTTCCATGTCCTAGCTAGTGCAAATAGTGCTGCAATGAACATTGTGGGACATGACTCTTTTTGAATTATGGTTTTCTCAGGGTATGAGCCCAGTAGTGGGATTGCTAGGTCATATGGTAGTTCTATTTTTAGTTTTTTAAGGAACCTCCATACTGTTTTCCATAGTGGCTGTATCAATTTACATTCCCACCAACAGTGCAAGAGGGTTCCCTTTTCTCCACACCTTCTCCAGCATTTATTGTTTGTTGATTTTTTGATGATGGCCATTTTGACCAGTGTGAGGTGATACCTTATTGTAGTTTTGATTTGCATTTCTCTAATGATTAGTGATGTTGAGCGTCCTTTCATGTGTTTGTTGGCAATCTGTATATCCTCTTTGGAGAAATGTCTATTTAAGTCTTCTGCCCATTTTTGGATTTGGTTTTTTTTTTGTTTTTTTGTTTTTTTTCTGATATTGAGTAGCATGTGCTACTTGTATATTTTTAGATTAATTGTTTGTCAGCTGCTTTGTTTGCAAATATTTTCTCCCATTCTCAGAGTTGTCCTTTTGTCTTGTTTATGGTTTCCTTTGCTATGCAGAAGATTTTAAGTTTCATCGGGTCCAATTTGTTTATTTTTGTTTTTATTTCCATTTCTCTAGGAGGTGGGTCAAAAAGGATCTTGCTGTGATTTACGTCATAGAGTGTTCTGCCTATGGTTTCCTCTAAGAGTTTTATAGTATCTGGCCTTACATTTAGGTCTTTAATCCATTTTGAGTTTATTTTTGTGTATGGAGTTAGGGAGTGTTCTAATTTCACTCTTTTACATGTAGCTGTCCAGTTTTCCCAGCACCATTTATTGAAGAGACTGTCTTTTCTCCACTGTATATCTTTGCCTCCTTTATCAAAGATGAGGTGACCATATGTGCGTGGGTTTATCTCTGGGCTTTCTATCCTGTTACATTGATCTATTTCTATTTTTGTGACAGTACCATACTGCCTTGATTACTGTAGCTTTGTAGTATAGTCTGAAGTCAGGGAGCCTGATTCCTCCCGCTCCGTTTTTCTTTCTCAAGATTGCTTTGGCTATTCAGGGTCTTTTGTGTTTCCATACAAATTGTGAAATCTTTTGTTCTAGTTCTATGAAAAATGCCTGTGGTAGTTTGATAGGGATTGTGTTGAATCTGTAGATTGCTTTAGGTAGTATAGTCACTTTCACAATGTTGATTCTTCCAGTCCAAGAGCATGGTATATCTCTCCATCTGTTTGTGTCATCTTTAATTTCTTTCATCAGTGTCTTATAGTTTTCTGCATATAGGTCTCCTTAAGTAGGTTTATTCCTAGATATTTTATTCTTTTCATTGCAATGGTAAAAGGGAGTGTTTCCTTAATTTGTCTTTCAGATTTTCCATTGTTAGTGTACAGGAATGCAAGAGATTTCTGTGCATTAATTTTGTATCCTGCTACTTTACCAAATTCACTGATTAGCTCTAGTAGTTTTCTGGTAGCATCTTTAGGATTCTCTATGTATAGTATCATGTCATCTGCAAAGAGTGACAGTTTTACATCTTGTTTTCTGATTTAGACCCTTTTATTTCTTTTTCTTTTCTGATTGCTGTGGCTAAAACTTCAAAATCTATGTTGAATAATAGCTGTGAGAGTGCGCAACCTTGTCTTGTTCCTGATCTTAGAGGAAATAGTTCCAGTTTTTCACCACTGAGAATGATGTTTGCTGTGGGTTTGTCATATATGTCCTTTATTATGTTGAGGTAGGTTCCCACTATGCCTACTTTCTGTAAGTTTTTATCATAAATGGGTGTTGAATTTTGTCAAAAGCTTTTTCTGCATCTATTGAGATGATCATATGGTTTTTATTCTTCAATTTGTTAATATGGTGTATCACATTGATTGATTTGAATATATTGAAGAATCCTTGCATTCCTGGGATAAACCCCACTTAATCATGGTGTATGATCCTTTTAACGTGCTGTTGGATTCTGTTTGCTAGTATTTTGTTGAGGATTTTTGCATCTATGTTCGTCAATGATATTGCCCTGTAGTTTTCTTTTTTTGTGACATCTTTTCTGGCTTTGGTATCAGGGTGATGGTGGCCTCCTAGAATGAGTTTGGGAGTGTTCCTCCCTCTGCTATATTTTGGATGAGTTTGAGAAGGATAGGTGTTAGCTGTTCTCTAAATGTTTGATAGAATTCGTTTGTGAAGCCATCTGGTCCTGGGCTTTTGTTTGTTGGAAGATTTTTAATGACAGCTTCAATTTCAGTGCTTATGATTGGTTGTATATATTTTCTATTTCTTCCTGGTTCCGTCTTGGAAGGTTGTGCTTTTCTAAGAATTTGTCCATTCTTCCACGTTGTCCATTTTATTGGCATATAGTTGCTTGTAGTAATCTCTCATGATCCTTTGTATTTCTGCAGTGTCAGTTGTTACTTCTCCACTTTCATTTCTAATTCTGTTGATCTGAGTCTTCTCCCTTTTTTTCTTGATGAGTCTGGCTAATGGTTTATCAATTTTGTTTATCTTCTCAAAGAACCAGCTTTTAGTTTTATTGATCTTTGCTATTGTTTCCTTCTTTTCTTTTTCATTTATTTCTGATCTGATATTTATGATTCCTTTCCTTTTGCAAACTTTGGATTTTTTTGTTCTTCTTTCTGTTATTGCTTTAGGTGCAAGGTTAGGTTGTTTATTTGAGATGTTTCTTGTTTCTTAAGGTAGGATTATATTGCTATAAACTCCCCTCTTAGAACTGCTTTTGCTGCATCCCATAGGTTTTGGGTCATTGTGTTTTCATTGTCATTTTTTTCTAGGCGTTTTTTGATTTCCTCTTTGATTTCTTCAGTGATCTCTTGGTTATATAGTATTGTTTAGCCTCCATGTGTTTGTATTTTTTACAGTTTTTTTCCCGTAATTGATATCTAGTCTCATCGCATTGTGGTCAGAAAACATACTTGATATGATTTCAATTTTCTTAAATTTACCAAGGCTTGATTTGTGACCCAAGGTATGATCTATCCTGGAGAATGTTCCATGAGCACTTGAGAAGAAAGTGTATTCTGTTGTTTTTGGATGGAATGTCCTATAAATATCAATTAAGTCCATCTTGTCTAATGTGTCATTTAAAGCTCATGTTTCCTTATTTATTTTTATTTTGGATGATCTGTCCATTGGTGAAAGTGGGGTGTTAAAGTCCCCTACTATGATTGTGCTACTGTCTATTTCCCCTTTTACGGATGTTAGCATTTGCCTTATGTATTGAGATGCTCCTATGTTGGGTGCATGTATATTTACAATTGTTATATCTTCTTCTTGGATTGATGCCTTGCCTTGATCATTATGTAGTGTCCTTTGTGTCTTGTAATAGTCTTTATTTTAAAGTCTATTTTTTCTGATATGAGAATTGCTACTCCAGCTTTCTTTTGATTTCCATTTGCATGGAATATCTTTTTCCATCCCCTCACTTTCAGTCTGTATGTGTCCCTAGGTCTGAAGCTGGTCTCTTGTAGACAGCATATATACAGGTCTTGTTTTTGTATCCATCAGCCAGTCTATGTCTTTTGGTTGGAGCACTTAATCCATTTACATTTAAGGTAATTATCAATATGTATGTTCCTATTACCATTTTCTAATTGTTTTGGGTTTGTTTTTGTAGGTCTTTTCCTTCTCTTGTGTTTCCTGCCTAGAGAAGTTCCTTTAGCATTTGTTGTAAAGCTGGTTTGGTGGTGCTGAATTCTCTTAGCTTTTGCTTGTCTGTAAAGGTTTTAATTTCTCTGTCGAATCTGAATGAGATCCTTGCTGGGTAGAGTAATCTTGGTTGTAGGTTTTTCCCTTTCATCACTTTAAATATGTTCTGCCACTCCCTTCTGTCTTGCAGAGTTTTTGCTGAAAGATCAGCTGTTAACCTTATGGGGATTCCCTTGTATGTTATTTGTTGCTTTTCCCTTGCTGCTTTTAATAGTCTTTCTTTGTATTTAATTTTTCATAGTTTGATTAATATGTTTCTTGGCATTCTTCTCCTTGGATTTAACCTGTATGGGACTCTGCACGTCCTGGACTTTGTTGACTATTTCCTTTCCCATGTTAGGTAAGTTGTTTTTTAAAAAATTTATTTATTTATTTATTTATGGCTGTGTTGGGTCTTCATTTCTGTGCGAGGGCTTTCTCCAGTTGTGGCAAGTGGGGGCCACCTTTCATCGCGGTGCGCAGTCCTCTAATTATCGCGGCTTCTCTTGTTGCGGAGCACAGGGTCCAGATGCGCAGGCTCAGTAGTTGTGGCTCACGGGCCCAGTTGCTCCGCGGCATGTGGGATCTTCCCAGACCAGGGCTCGAACCCGTGTCCCCTGCATTGGCAGGCAAATTCTCAACCACTGTGCCACCAGGGAAGCCCTAGGTAAGTTTTGAACTATAATTTCTTCAAATATTTTCTCAGACCCTTTCTTTTTCTCTTCTTCTTCTGGGACCCCTATAATTCGAATGTTGGTGCATTTAATGTTCTTCCAGAAGTCTCTGAGACTGTACTCAATTCTTTTCGTTCTTTTTTCTTTATTCTGCTCTGTGGTAGTTATTTCCACTATTTTATCTTCCAAGTCACTTATTCATTCTTCTTCCTCAATTATTCTGCTATTGATTCCTTCTAGAGAATTTTTTTTTTTTTAATTTTTTATAGCTACTTTATTTATTTATTTATTTATTTATTTTTGGCTGTGTTGAGTCTTTGGTTCATGCGAGGGCTTTCTCCAGTTGCGGCAAGTGGGGGCCACTCTTCATCGCGGTGTGGGGACCGCTCTTCATCGCGGTGCGCGGGCCTTTCACTATCGCGGCCCCTCCCGTTGCGGGGCACAGGCTCCAGATGCACAGGCTCAGTAGTTGTGGCTCACGGGCCCAGCCACTCCGCGGCACGTGGGATCCCCCCAGACCAGGGCTCGAACCCGTGTCCCCTGCATTAGCAGGCAGACTCTCAACCACTGCTCCACCAGGGAAGCCCCCTTCTAGAGAATTTTTAATTTCATTTATTGTGTTCATCATTTTATGTTTGCTCTTTAGTTCTTCTAGGTCTTTGTTAAACATTTCTTGTATTTTCTCCATTCTATTTCCAAGATTTTGGATCATCTTTACTATCATTACTCTGAATTCTTTTTCAGGTAGACTGCCTATTTCCTCTTCATGTGTTTGGTCTGGTGGGTTTTTACCTCACTCCTTCATCTGCTGCATATTTCTCTGTCTTCTCATTTTGTTTAACTTACTGTGTTTGGGGTCTCCTTTTTGCAGGCTGCAGGTTTGTAGTTCCCATTATTTGGTTTCTGCCCCCAGTGGGTGAGGTTGTTTCAGTGGCTTGTGTAGGCTTCCTGGTGGAGGGGACTGTTGCCTGTGTTCTGGTGGGTAGGGCTGGATCTTGTCTTTATGGTGGGCAGGGCTGCCTCGGGTGGTGTGTTTTGGGGTGTCTGTGAACTTATGATTTTAGGCAGCCTCTCTGCTAATGGGTGGGGTTGTGTTCCTGTCTTGCTAGTCGTTTGGCATGGGGCATCCAGCACTGGAGCTTGCTGGCTGTTGGGTGGAGCTGGGTCTTAGCATTGAGATGGTGATCTCTGTGAGAGGTCTCGCTGATTGAGATTACACGGGGCCGGGATGTCTCTGGTGGTCCAATGTCCTGAACTCGGCTCTCCCACTTCAGAGGCTCAGGCCTGACACCAGGCCAGAGCACCAAGACCCTGTCAGCCACATGGCTGGTGCTTCCGCAAGGATGAGTGTTTCTTTCTAGTTCTGCTGCACAACACGGGTTCACCCATGTATACAGGTGAAGCAGGGCCAGGAATGAAAAGTACTATTTTCCATTGTGCTTAGTTTAGCTTCACTTGCTCACAGGGTGCTGCATGCAGATGCCTTGCCCCAGCCTTTCCGACCAGAGTTTCTGGTGCAAAAAGCCCTAAGTAATCTTGATTTTGCAAAAATTGGTTAAAATCATGTGATACCAATCCCCACATCCTCATACAAATACAGAAACATTTGCCTGGAAATTCCATCCTAATGTTAGGGACACACCAAAAACCCCGATGACCAAGACTCATGGCACAAACACTGGATTCTCAATGCAGCCATTGTGTTTTTCCAATTCTCTCTTTAAAGAAGCATTTGGCACAGTTCTCTTGTCACTCCATAAGATGATTCAGAATTATAAAACCTAATTTAGAAGCTACTACATATTGTATTAATGGTTCAGAAAGCATCTTTTCAAATGAGCTATGGGCATAGTATTGATATGTTTATTTCCATAATTATTGCAGCTAACCTGAACTTCCTTGAGAAAAAAAAAATTCTTTTTGGAATGGCAATCTTCAGATTCTACAGCACAAGGTCATAAACCCCTTAAGCTTTGCTCATTAAAAGCCATTATATCATATGCATTGCACTCGAAACACATACCCAAGAACTGCAACCTTGGAGGGGAGGTTTTGTGATTTCATGGGCTTGAAGACACAGCTCTTCTGAGAACAGTCTTGACAATATCTACCTACAGAATATCAGAACATCTTCCCCCAAAAGTGAAATCTCTACACATTTAGTAGACTGCATGGGAAAGTAGACCTTTAGTGTTATTGAAGATACAGAATAAAAGCTGTCAGTTTAATACCATGCTCATTTCAAAGCCCACAGGTCTAATGTCTGAGAATAAACAGTGAAAGAAATTTCCTCTACTGATACTTCAAAGACTTTGCAACATCTGGAATTTGGTTCCATATAGGGTATTCCACTAAGAAGTAAGTATAAAAAGATTTTAATAGAGCAAACAAGATTCAGGTTTCCTACAATATGTTCTCCCTGGGGGGAAACAACACAATGCATCCGACTAAGCTTTCTGCACTTCAGCTGCATTAATTAACATTTAGTCATGGATTCCATTGTGAGCCAGATGAACCCAGAGCTACAGCTGTTTTCATTGAGGGGAAAAAATATGCTTTCACATTTTAGATTCTTAGCACTTACAAATCTGGGGAAAATGTTTTATTGACTGCCTTTGTACTGGCATTGTTGATATGCATAACATATTAGTCACCCAAATAAATTCACACTCACCCTAGGCTGTGATTAAATCAATGTTAATATCACATTAACTGGGTCACTCAGAGCCAAAGCCATGAAAACCACGTTTCTAACTCCCTTTTTCTTACACCAAGTGTTAAAGAAGGGCTAATGAACTGATCAAAGAAGTAGATCACAGCCTTGAAAAGAGTGTTGCTGGGTGAGTCAAAGACTTAAGTGGAGATCAGGTATTCTGAGAGGGGTGGATGCAGATGACTAAAAAAAATGAACAGATGTTGAAGAAATGTAACTGCAGGATCTGATGACTTGGCAGAGACATCCTCAATGCTACCAGCCGAACATGTGGAAGTGGTTGGTTGTGAATGAAGATGAGGTACAGAACTGCAATCCTTGGTCAGTCATCGAAGGAGGGTTTTTGTTTTGTTTTGTTTTTATAGCAAAGTCTCCTTAAAGACACAGTTTTGTAAGAAAATATGACAGTGAATCAGCTGGACAAGGCATTCTACCTGGAACACCTGGTCAAATTTCATACCACAAGAGCACTGTAAAATCACCTTTGTCTCCAATAGTCCCTAACAAGTGCTGTGTCATGACTTCTGGTCAGCTCTGGAGTCTCATGGACAAATGGAAATCCAATAGTCACGTGGCCACGTGTAAGTGTGTACACGTGTTCATTCGTACCAGTGTACAAACCTGGAATCATTATCTGTGTAAATACTAACCAACGTTGACCCTTGCCTCATCAAATTAATGTTCTTAGCCATGACTCAAGAAAAATAAAGGCTGTCTGACCTGTCTTCATCTTTACCAACATGGAATGGCAATAGCTGAATCAAAGCAGAAAAATATCTTACCTGGAACTACTTCAAAAAGGAATTTCCCTGGGCTCTCTTCATTGCAGGGATGTTCAAGGACTTTATTTCCAGGCAGAAAAATAGTACCCTGTGAACACAAATGCCCCAAACATTAATATCCGATGGCAAATATTGAATATCATCATCATCAGTGAATATCCAAGGTGCATCTGTAACCCAGGATACAGTAATATGCATCAGACTCATTTATATTCGCGTCTAGTCCAAAATCATGTAACAGCATCATATTCGTTCAACATTTAACGAATATTTGTTGAGCACCTAATATATATACAAAACACTGTGTTAGATGCTGAGTTCATTTTATGCACCAATTTATTAAATGTATTCTGTGTGCTGAAAATTTTTACTGAGTATTCAACCAACATAATATTATTTGTTAGAATAATCTTATAAGGTAGGTATTATTTTTCCCCATTTTACAGCTCTGAAAACCAAGGCAGAGACATTCAATAACTTAGCCAATGCTGCCATAGCCTTCTCTTGATTATCCCCTCTCTTTTCAGTTGGATTTTCTTCTCTTTAGTGCATCATTTTCATCAGCACAGAGACATATTTAAAAGCCAATCCTATTTAAAAAGTTACTTTGACTCCACTTCCCACTCCAGTTCTCATTTCATTTTTTTTTCCTTCCCTAGCAAAGAGTTGTCTACACTGAATATATTTCCTCATAGAGATCCACTGCAGCTTGGTTTGTGCACTCATAATTCCAATGCCATGACTCTCACAAGCTGTTTGCTTGACAATTTTCAGTCCTCAATGAACATGGCTTCTCAGGAGCATCCAGCACTATTAACTACTCTTTCTTGAAGTGCCTTCTTTCCTTGGTGTCTCGGTTTTTTCCAGGTTTTCCTCTTACTTTTCTGTTGGCTGAGTCACTTTTGCTGGCTCTAATTGGCCTTTAAATATTGGAGTTTTGGGGCTTCCCTGGTGGCGCAGCAGTTGAGAATCTGCCTGCCGATGCAGGGCACACGGGTTCGAGCCCTGGTCTGGGAAGATCCCACATGCTGCGGAGCAACTGGGCCCGTGAGCCACAACTACTGAGCCTGCACGTCTGGAGCCTGTGCCCCGCAACAAGAGAGGCTGCGATAGTGAGAGGCCCGCGCACCGCGATGAAGAGTGGCCCCCGCTTGCCGCAACTAGAGAAAGCCCTCGCACAGAAACGAAGACCCAACACAGCCAAAAAAATAAATAAATAAATATAAATAAATTTAAAAAATTTTAAAAAAAATTGGAGTTTTTCAGAGATTTATTCAATGATTCCTTCTCTTCTGACTTTATACTTTCTTTCTCCAAGCTATCTCATCCATGACTGTGACTTTATTAAACCATAAAGCAAAGAATATCAGATTAATATTTCAAACCCAGGACTCTCGGACCTCCAGACCTCTATATCCAAGACCTTATTTGACATTTCCATTTGGATATCTCAAAAGCATCTTAAACTAAATTTAGTCAAATTAAAATGCAATTAATTCAGGTCCTATTTATGTATTCCCTAACTCAGCACCATCTTGCAATCAGTTGCAAAAGCCAGAAACATAGCAGTCATTATCTCTATTCTACTGTATCTTTACTACCACCACGCCCTAGTCCAAGAGACTGTTGCCTCCTTATCTGGAATGTTTCAAATACCCATTCATTAAATTCCCCTCAATACTGGAACATCTTTTAATCCATTCTTTTTCCTTAAGGTGGTCAGAGTGATCTTTAGAAACAGAAATTTGATCTTGCAACTTTCCTGCTTAAAAATCTCCAATGGCTTTCCTTTGTCTTAGAATAAAGCTCTGGGAGGTCTGGCTCCACTTACATCTCTAAACTAATTTTTCCACTCTTACACTTTCAATGCTGTCTATGATCTAGTCAATTGCCCTTCTATAAATGGCATCATGCTCTCATTTACCTTAGGACTACATTCTTTCTCTGGTTGTTTTATACCAATTTTTCAGATTGACTACATCTAAAATATACTTGCATAGCTTCCTGAATTTTCCTTAGACTGATTTACCAGTGTATGCAATTATGTTATTTGTAAGATTATTTAATTAATGTTTATCTCTATCATTAAACTATAAAAGAGCAAATATAATGCATGTTTTTTACCCTAAGCTACCGCCAAAGCCTAGCACTTCACCTGGCATAAGGTTAATGTTTAAAAAAAGGGTATTGCTTAGTGAATGAGTACTGTTAGTATAGTAAACCTAGTATTCAAAACCAAGCAAGCTGGATTCAAAAGCCTATACTCTTCTCCACTGTATTATATTGTCCATTTTCCCAGCTTGAAGCAATATTTAGCTCAAATAATATTTTACACAGCTTTCATTCTGCCTGGTTTGGCAGAGAATATTATCGTCATTATATTTGTCCCTCCTTCTGGGCTTAGAGTGATAAAGCATAGCACTCCCTAACTAAAACCTAAGGAATTGGAGGTTAGAAGGGTACCTCCCCATCTGTCTGCACCTTACAAGGTGAGGTGTTGGAAGTACTGCCTTTGTTTTCCTCCTCCAGGAAGTAAAAGTTCCTACTTCTCATCATATCTAGTGTTCTCTTGCCTATGGATTCCATTCTACTTACTGGTATTTTTTTAATAAGTTAAAGATGACTAAGACTTTGAAAATATTCATTATAATTAAGACCATTTATAGAGCGGTTTATACAGAGTAATAAAATCAGTTGTTTCAATTACTAGTTTATTTTACTTCCTGAAATGCTTTTGTGAAATAATTAAATGTGTGATTTAGCTCAGTTTTAGAACATACCATCTAACCTTCTAGATAGACAAAACATTCATTTCTGCATGCATGTATGTATGTATACACGTATGACTCATATTTAGTTCTATGTCTTCAGGCTCTATTTAGGATCTTAAACTGTACATATGTCCTATAAGTTGAATTCAAGCCACTCTTCTACATAAACTATTCCCCTCTATGAAATCCCAATCAACTTCACTTGATAATTAAAAGACAGAGTAATGCTATCCTTTGTTGTCTTTTTTGTAGATGAGAAGTAGCTACTTCTGGCTGAAATTTTCATTTTCATTTTCAAATTTGACATTATATTTATATTTTGACAGTTTTCCAAACAAATTGTGATGTAAAAATAATAGTTTACTTATCAGTAGGCAATGTTTAGGGCAGGGTATACTGCAATTGCCAAACCTTTCCTGTGGTTAGTTCATTAAGTCATTCAGTAAGTAAAATAAAGTTATTTAATTGAAACAACTAACTTGATCACCTTGTATAGAAACAAAGCAGTTAATATCTATAACTAAGAGAAGGGTGTTAATTGTGATAGTTATCGTCTAAGTATTTTGCAGTGTACACATTGTCAGAAAATGCACATAAACAAACAAAAATCTATAATTTACCCATCACCATAGATAACAAATATTAACACCATATACACCTATCCATATTTGTATGTATTTATGTATATGTATGTATTAACATACACAGTAATTTTTACAAAAATAGTAGTCAAAATATTTATTATCTGCTTCAAAACTTAAGTCATATATTGTTATTATGTCAATTTAATAATCTGCATCATTTAAAAAAGCTGAATAGCATAGTACATTACTTGCTCGAATATGCATACTATCACATCCTTTATTATTGTAAAGTGTTTATGATTTTTTGTAACTGTTATTACATGTAACATTTCCATGAACATCCATGAAGTTAAACCTTTGCGCTTCTCCTTAACTTATTCTTTAGGACAAATACCTACAAGAGAAATTAGTAGTCAAAAAATATGCACTGTTTGTGTGGGTTTGGTTAATTCTTCCAGAGTTGCCCTAAACTAATTAACCAAACAAACAACTAATAAACAAATATAATTCAAGTACCTCATCTGATTAAAACATAATGTATTGAGACACTACCATATGTCAGATAATATTTCTAGGACTATCTCAGGTGGTGTGAGGTATTTGAAAGAAATAAACTCTACTCTCAATAGAAGAATAACACTGTATATAACTATTGAACAAGTGAGTGTCAAAGTAGGTTGAAAAAAAAAATATATATATATAATAAAAGTTTAAGAAGAGAGTGCCATAAGGGCAGTCTGATTAGTTAGAAAGATAATATGAAGGAAATGGTTTTTAAAGGAGGTTAAGGTTTTAAGATTTAGTGAGCTAGGGGTAATCTTCCCAAATGGAGGACGTAGGATCAGCAAAACAGTAATTAGAACCATATGTGCAGAGCACGTTACACTAAGGAGAAGATTCATGTGGAGGAATAATTAGGAAGTAAGGCTTCTTGGTGATGTTGAGGACATGCTGTGGGAAGTCGAACCCTAGGCAGAGGACGTTGCACTTGATGTCCATGACAGCTGAGAACCAGAATAGGTTCTTGAGCAAAGCAGGAGATTTAAAAATACCACCCCTTAGAAGTTTGTTACCACAAAGCAATTAATTTGACATGAGAGCAAAGTCAAGACATAAAGTTGTCAGCAGTAGAAATGGCATAAATTTGCATTAGAGATGAATTATTAGAGATCTATTTTGAGGAAATATGAAAGAAACTGGTCATATCTTTAACTCAGGGAATGAAGAAGGAAGAGTCAAGATGACTTCAGTTTTTATCTTCTGTATATCTGAAAGAAAGGTGATGCCTCTTGTTAGAAATGGGAAATTAGGAAGAGTCAAGCTCCATGAGGCCCATGCTCTTGAGCCAAAACTCAATTCTTTAATTTTTCTGTTAGTAGCTATGCTGGGTATTCTCTATTTGCCCTTGAGATCTTCTATCCACCCATCACTCTATTCTGTACCCTAGGAGACTAATCTCTACAAATTGCATAAACCAGGCTCTCTTGACCTCTGGCTTCAGGTTGGTTTCGAGGCCACAGCAGGAAGTCAGAAAGTCACCAGAGTCAAGCCAAGATAACTCTCCCTCCATGCTAGGCAGCAAATTGACCTTAGTTGCATTGACTATCTTAGTCCACAACTCCTAGACCTTCAGGCTTCTGCAGGTTCCAGTAGACCAGAGTGGTAATGGGTTCCTCCCTGTTTTTAGCCCCAGAGCTTTTTCACTATCCTTTTGGTTTCCAGTAACCTTTCCAAGAAATTGTAAATAATTTCTTTACCACACACTCTTCAATTACACCTTTTGAGGTAGAGCCATCAATTTCTTGCTGGGGATCTTTAGTGACAAAATATCCAGGGTGCAAATATTCTTGAGTTTTTTTAAGAAAGGGCATATTAACCCATGATGTTCAATATACATCACTGCAAATTTTGGATGGTCAGAGAGAAGAGGCTCAAGTACAAGAAAGGGGATGTACTCTTTTTGACAGGAGTTCACTACATATGGCAATAATTATATGGCAATAGTTAATCAGCATATTCAGAATGGAATTACACTTATTTTTCTCCCCTATAGGGAATATCCCTTTTATAAGCATCTTTAAAACTTCAAAATGGAATAATATGCCAAATTCTTTTTACAGTTGACAACTAAGAGTTGGCAAAAGAAACATAATTCAGAACCATACTAGTATTTTGCTTTCAGCTAAAATTGCTATTAGAAAAGCAGCTCCTCTCTTAGTTAATATCCGATCATTGAGCGAAAACTGCAAGATATTGGGGTAAGACTAGATGCTGTTGAAAGTAAGCATGGTGATCTTATTCTCTGGGATTTGGATTGGAAAAATGTATGCATATGCAGTAGCTTTGTTAGTTTCATAAGCACAATGATGAGATTTTTTTTCCAGCATGAACAATGGTCATGAGCATCACAAGGAACAAGGCAAAGTCTCAGCTTGACAATATATGTGTATTTTTAATGTGACCAGACAGAGGTTTGCAAATGATATCAAGGTGAAATAAATATTTCTCAACAATGTTTATTAGAGTAAAATAGATTAGGTTTTAATAGTGTAGATCGGTGTGATTTTCTTCTTTGTAGCAAGTAACTTCATTAATTCATTCAATAAATAGTTATTAAATAACACCCAGCATGTGCCAGGCCCTGTCTTAGGCACAGAGAATGTAATGGTTAGAAAGTCCAATAATGTCCTTGTACTCCTGGATCTGAGATTCACTCAGGGTAGGCAGAAAATTGAAAAAAAAAAAAAAAAAAGAAAACCAAAAAACCCAACCTATTATAGATAAGCCCCTTTTATGAAAAGGAAACAGGATGCTGCATGCTTATAAAGGACATACAATTGTATCCACAAGTGCTCCAGCCATATCCCAATCTACCAATGACAATGAAGTCAGTGGTTAAGTAAATTTATTCTGGAGTCAAACTGCCTAGCTTCAGATACCCACTCTCCCACCGATTAACCAAGTGACTTCAGGCAAGATATTTATCCTTTCTAGTCTTCATGTTCATCCTTAAAATGGGATAAAAATAGAACCTACTTCATAACTGTGAACTAATATATGTGTAGTTTGTAGAAAAATGCCCGGTACATAGTATTTTTAGTTGCTTTTAATATTTTAAAAAGTCTTTCTTATATCCCAGAAGTCTGCAAGATATTTTGGGTCCATATTTTGCTAATCCCCAAATAATGGGATGATTCTAATTAAGGTTCAAAATACATCTGCTAGTATTATCATCTAGTTGAGTGAACAAGGAAGTAAACCAATTAGAAAATTTGAAGTCAGTTTTTACTATCATGTCTGTAAGACTAGATTAAAACAAATAAACCTCTAATTAGCAGTCAAATTAACAAACAGCAAAGCAAAATGATATTGATAATGATGATTGCTAACATTTCTTGACCATATATTACTTTGCTAAGCAAATGTGTATTCTACTTACACAGTATCATTCATTTGCCTCGTGACTCTGTGTCGTGTCTCTCATTTTATACATGAGGGAAATAAAGCTCAGGAAGCACCTAGCAAAGAGACTGGCACAGTAGATTCCAAATACTTATTTGTATTAATTATTAACCCAATTCATGTTCTTATTTCTAATCAATTACTGTTACTTAAAGCATTTTGAAGAATGTTTATAAATAGTTATCGAGTTTCTTCTTAGCCCCTGAAATAGTTATATTGATTTCTGGGGTGCTTCTAGGGAGATAATAGAAGGGGATACTTGCAAATTGGTTCAAATTTAGGATCTACAAAAATAATTCTGCAGTGCAAACTGCTTGGGGAACACTGACCTAAGCAGTGTTATGAGTTATAGGAAAAAATGGCATAATATTAATGAAGTGTACACTCTGTAAAATGTACTATTTTTTTAGCTAATGAAACACATCAGAGCAAGTAATACATGTAATATTTCCAAACTATTATTTAAATTAACAATGATAAACATAATAGCATAACTGTTTTATAAGTACTGAATAAATAGAAATAAATTTTCTATACAGATGTCTCATCTTGATGCTTTATATTCTAAACTGCAAATTAAGAACTTGAGAAGCATTGTCATTCTGGGTTCACTCTAATTTTAAAACAGCATTTGCATAACATTATTACATATGTTCAGATCCTAGGAGGCTAACAGGATAGCAATAATTGTGATAGAAAAAAAAATATGTGCAGTGTTTTGATGTAATTTATTTAAAAGCTTTTAAATCTTTCTTTTCAGACACAAGGATCCCTTGCCCCATGTGAACTCCCCCTCTGGACAGAACAGAGGAAGTTCTTGAATTTCTTCTCTGATGGGGTCCTTCTAAATGAACATTCTCCCTGGAAACACAGACATTACCGTCCTAGCTACATGTTTTTAATTAATTGGACAATGGAGAAATTCCTTGACTACAGGGGAAAAAACAGACTGAAAATGTGGAAAAAGGAAGACATTATTCTAAAACCAAAATTCTATAATTACACTCTCAAAATTGGTAGAGACCTTAGAAATTACTTTTTTCACGCTTTTCTAATACATGAATCCCTTTGCGATACCACAGGCATCCAGAATTTTCCCACAACACCTATCTCATAATCTTTCTTAAGGTGTCCCATGCCATTTTTGAAAGATTGTAATTGGAAGAAAAAAAATCCAACTGTGACACAAACTCTATCCCCCAACAATTTCTACTCCAAATTCTTCCCTTCAGAGTGAAATCCCCCTTTTCCATCTCGAATCATTACAGCTAACCATCTGCTGAGACTTACTGTGGGCCAGCACTCTGATGTACATTTTAATCTTCTAGAATACCATGTGTGGAGGTACAATTACCACTGTCCGTTTTACAGAAGGAAGGTTGAAGCATAAATAAGTTGAGTAGCACGCAGCTGGTGAAGTGCAGAGATGCAATTTGACCTTCTGTAAATCCAAGCTCCACTTCCTTAGCTAGTTTTTTTTTTATATGATAGAAAGCTGCAGTGTGATTTATTCATTCATTCACTTACCTGTTTATTCATTAAACATATATTTAGTATGTACTATGTGTTGAGAATGCCAAAATGCTTAGAAAAAATGGAATGTTAGTATAGATTATCTTTGGATAGCCAGGTCATAAATAATTTTTATTTTGCTAAGTTTTTCTTATTTTTTTAAAAAGTTAAAATAATGAGCACGTATTACTGTGTACTAAGGAAAAATATACAAACATATTTTTAAAGCAAAGAAAAATGACAGTAGAAGGCAGGGTTGAATAGAAGCATTTTGGAGTCTCAAAGTTATACTGCCTTGCGGTAAGGACTGTGGAAGATAGTTCGAGAACATATCTAAATATAGTACAATACTCTGACTATTGGCCACTAGAAGATATCAGGTCCTAATCCCTGGAACCTGGGAATGTTATTCTATTGGGAAAACGGTCTCTGCAGATATGATTAAGTTAAGGATCCTAACAGAGAATTATCCTGAATTATCTGTGTGGACCTTAAGTACAATGCCAAGTGCCTTTACAAGAGCTCGACACAGGGAGATCTGTTGCACACACAGAGGAGAGGGTGACGAGAAAAGGGAGGCAAAGATTGGAATGACAGTCACAAACCAAGAAATGCTGTCACCAGAAGCTGGAAAGTTCCATCCTAGAGCCTCTGAAGGGAGTTTGGCCCTGCCTACACCTTGAGTTTGGAGTTTCTGGACTCCAGAACTGTGAGAGAATAAATTTCTGTTGTTTTAAGCCAACAAATTTGTGGTAATTTGTTACAGCAGCCAAAGGAAACAAATACATATAAAGACTTTGAAATAAGCTTTCTAATGACCCCTAGGGAGCAGCTTATAAACAGCTGGCATTTTGAAAGGAGTCCACTGCTAATTCTCAAGTGAGGGTAAGTGGTGCCTAAATTTTAATTAGCCAGTGATTTGAGGGGAGAATCCACAGTGTGCAAGACATTCAAATAGGTGGTAGCTAAAGAAAATCCCTCCTCATCCAACCCTCTAGAGCTCTCAGTAGGAGGAACTGATTAAACCAGTGTCACTTCATGTCCTGGGATTCCAGGACAGAATATCTGTGGCAAGGTTAAGTAAGAGTCCTTACTCAGAAATGACTGAGTTCAACAGCTAACCCCTCTCAACTTGTTACTAGGACCTTGACCTTTTATTTCATGTCCAACAGTATATGCTATTTTACCATATTTATTATTATTTCTCAATTAGAAAAATAAATGTCATCTGCTCAGGGGGTGATAAATGCCAAAGGTTTGAAGCAAAGTCTATGGGAGGAGAAGAGAAAAGAAAAAAACATGTTTTTGAGTTTATGTCTCATTATGAAAGAAATATAAAGAGCAAAAACAGTGATAGCTATATAATGTTTATTATGGGAAAATCTGGAACCCTAAAGAGAAAGGTCCAATAAGCAGTTATCAATGGACCAGAAAGTTGTTAATAATTAAAACTTTCATTTAACCCTTTATCTTAATCAACTAATAAACCCTTTGTGTGTTTAAAAAGTAAAGCAGAAAAGACCTAGGTTTAACCTTGGAAGAAATGGTATAATAGCTAAATTTATAATACCAAAATAATTTGGGATGCTGAATTAAGTGATCATGCTAATTTTTTAACAACCAAGTAAAATTATTTTATAGTTGGTTTAATAACTTTCCATATATTTGAATCTTAAAACTGAGAAGTACAACTAAGAGGAAAAAAGTCATTAACAGGAAAAAGGTAAAGTAGGACTTAATCACACAGCTGCTTTTTACATTTTGAACTTTAAAATGAAAAATCTCCTTTGGTTTATTGGACACCTATTTTTATTGGCATGCTTCTACTTCTTTGAGCTATAATTAATTATGTTCTATGTAATCCTTAAAATACAGTGCTGAAATTGTAAATACAGTGTGATATTTATTTCTGTAAAGATAACATGCTTTTGCAAAATTACAAAAGTTTGACAACATAGTCTGTTGCTAAGGAAAACATTACTCTCATCCACTGGTGGTAGGAGGGCAAAATGGTAAAATTTATATAGAGGGCACACTGGTACTATTTATCACACCCACACACATAAGAAATGGCTTATTTGCAAGGTCACTTGTTTTACAAACAGCATTGTTTGTAATAACAGGATTTGAAACAACTCAAGTGTCCATCAATGAAAAATTGGTTAAATAAATGATGATATATCTGGGTAATGGAATATTATGCAGCCACAAAAAATAAGCTATATCTATTAAAGAATATATATGAGAATACATATATTAATAGTTCTCTATGGGATGTATTATAAAGAGAAAGAAGGATAGTTTGATTTAGAAATAAGCATTCAGTATGCTATATTTTAAATAATAAAGAAATAATAACAAGAACATATATATGTATTTGGCTTTATTCACATAAAAAATCATGGGAAGAATATACATGACACTAATCAAAGTAGTTATCTGTATATATGCACCCCAGTATTCACAGCATCATTATTTACAATAGCCAAGATATGGAAGCAACCTAAGTGCCCATCAGCAGATAAATTGATAAAAAAGATGTTGCATATATACACAGACACACACACACACACACACACAATGGAGTACTACTCAGCCATAGAAAAGAATGAAATTTTGCCATTTGCAACAACATGGATGGACCTGGAGGGTAATGCTTAGTGAAATAAATGAGACAGAGAAAGACAAATACTGCATGTTATCACTTATATGTGGAATCCAAAAAATAAAACACATGAATGAATATAACAAAACAGAAGCAGACTCATAGATACAGAGAACAAATTAGCGGTTATCAGTGGGGACAGGGCAGGGGAGAGGAGCAGCACAGGGGTAGGGGACTATGTGGTACCAACTACTATGTATAAAATAAATAAGCTATGAAGATATATTGTACAGCACAGGAAATATAGCCAATATTTATAATAACTTTAAATGGAGTATAATCTATAAAAATATTGAATCACCATGCTATACACCTGAAACTAATATAATATTGTAAATCAACTATATTTCAGTTAGGAAAGGTAGTTATCTATAGGGAGAGTGTGTGTGTGGAGTGGAGAATAAGGATGGATGGGAAGTAAGACTTTCAATGTAAACATTTAATACAGTTTTGACTTTGAAAGTAAATGAATGTTTTATCTACTCAGAAATTAAATTTAAAATGGAAATAATACGCAAAGAAAAAGTTTCACAAAAATACTAACACTGGGGCTTCCCTGGTGGCGCAGTGGTTGAGAATCTGCCTGCCAATGCAGGCGACACGGGTTCGAGCCCTGGTCTGGGAGGATGCCACATGCCGCAGAGCAACTGGGCCCGTGAGCCACAGCTACTGAGCCTGCGCGTCTGGAGCTTGTGCTCCGCAACAAGAGAGGCCGTGATAGTGAGAGGCCCGCGCACCGCGATGAAGAGTGGCCCCCACTTGCCACAACGGGAGAACGCCCTCGCACAGAAATGAAGACCCTACACAGCCAAAAAAAAAAAAAAAATACAAACACTATATACAGTTAAAACTTTAAATATTCTTTATACTGTTTTTTTCTCTAGAATTTCTACATTGCAAGGATATTACTTTTTTGATATAAAAATAAACCTTTTTATGTTTGAGTTTGAGTTAATTCACTCAAAGTGTTAAAGATATATCTGGTGGGCTCTACACATGTTATTCTAGATGTGCTAAGACAACCTGGAACTAAGAACCTGAAGGGAGTATGAGCATAGGCACAATTTTAAAACATTTTTGTTTCATATCCAAATTTCTTTGATAATGTGTGTGTGAATATTTTTAATTTAATTTTGTCTTTCCTTGGCAAACAACTGCTCTTCTTGCTTAGCAAAATAATCTCAAGGGAAAATATTAGTGACTAAACTTTTGGATTTAATAGTCTAATATTTTTAATCTCAGAAGTTCTATTGATTTCATAGTTGTTCTCACACAATATCATACAATGTGTTTTCCTGGCTCCTGCCCCAAGCTACTCAAATGTCATTGATTTCTTTATCTTAAAACTTTTGACTTGGCTTTATGATTAAGAAGCAAAGTGCTTCAATTCTAAGTATTCATTTTCACCATGCCTCTGTCAGATCGACTGGAGACAAAGTAGTAATCCAATTAAAATCTAATTTACTTTGCAATAGTTAAAATTAATATAACAGCCATTCTACTTCTAAATTACATTAAGTAGAAATTGTTGTTTTTTTGATAGCTATTTTAACATGCATTGATTTCCTACACAAAGAAAGCACTGTAACAGAACACAAGTATGCAGCAAGCCAGATAGCTTGACAATGATACAATCATAATGCAACATGAATTGTTGTTGCATTTCCTCTCTAGGTCAGATGATGTTTTGCATGCTGAAGATACAGCGGCATTGAAAGTAGACAATATCCCTCTTCTCATGAAGCTTACATTTTAATGAAGGAAGAAATACATACATCCACCCATACATAAATACATTTTAAATAACAAGGGAATTATTAAATGATGTAAAATACTGCGTAGTTAATTAAAATAGGGTGTTACCTGTGAAAATGCCTGGGTGGATATTTTGGAATGACTGTTCAGAGAAGACCTCTGAGCAGGTGACATTTTAGCTGAGATCTAAATGCTAAGATCATTTGCCTTCCTACAATATTAAATTCTATAATATTAATAGAGGTTTTACAGCATTAAGACTTCCAATTCAAAAGATGCAGACCTACTAGAGAATGGACTTGAGGATATGGGGAGGGGGAAGGGTAGGCTGGGACAAAGTGAGAGAGTGGCATGGACATATATACACTACAGCCGCATAGCACAGGGAGATCAGCTCGGTGCTTTGTGACCACCTAGAGGTGTGAGATAGGGAGGGTGGAGGGAGGGAGATGCAAGAGGGAAGACATATGGGGACATATGTATATGTATAACTGATTCACTTTGTTATAAAGCAGAAACTAACACACCATTGTAAAGCAATTATACTCTAATAAAGATGTCAAAAAAAAAAAGACTTCCAAGTCATAAGCATGTTATATCCCACCTTTAATATAGGTTTTTTTCATGTCTTTCCACAAATGATTATCATCTGTATATTTTTGTATCTGTATGTATATATATAAATCTGAATTTTCATATATACTGTTGTATATTTTATACAGTATATATATTTATATTAGTACATATTTTGATCTACCTTGTATATTTTGATGCTCTTCAAATGGCACCTAAAATATGTTTTTGAACTGTTTACTGCTGGTTTATGAAAATGTATATTGATTTTGTATAAATCAACCTTTGTAAATTATCTGTAAGATATATAGGGGTTTCAAGACATGGATATTGTCTGTAACTAATGGCAGCTGTGTATCTTCTTCTCCAATCCTTAAATATTTTCTTTTATCCTACTGTGTGCTGACAAGGACCCACTAATAAACTGGTGAATTGATGTGATAATAGCAAATATTCTTAACTTAATTCTGGTGTTAAAGGGAATGCTTTCAATGTGTCATCATTAGCTATGATGACAGCTAGAGATTTTTTTTTTTTTAAAGGTTTTTATTTATTTATTTATTTATTTAATTTATGGCTGTGTTGGGTCTTCGTTTCTGTGCGAGGGCTTTCTCTAGTTGCGGCAAGTGGGGGCCAATCTTCATCGCGGTGCGCGGGCCTCTCATTATCGCGGCCTCTCTTGTTGTGGAGCACAGACTCCAGATGCGCAGGCTCAGTAATTGTGGCTCACGGGCCTAGTTGCTCCGCGGCATGTGGGATCTTCCCAGACCAGGGCTCGAACCCGTGTCCCCTGCATTGGCAGGCAGATTCTCAACCACTGCGCCACCAGGGAAGCCCCAGCTAGAGATTTTTAATAAGCTATTCTTCATCACTTTCAGGGGCTTCTCTTTTATTCCTAATTTGCTAAGAAATGTTTTGTTTTTTTAAATCACGAATGGGTGTTAAATTTTATTAAACCCTTTTTTGTATTTATAGAAATAATCAGATGATTTCTCCCCTGTAAACTATTAGAATATTAATAATTAGTTTTTAAATCTTAAGTGAAACAGCCGGTACTATAGTTACACAACCATTCCATTTCCTTCCTGAGCACACTGCAAGATTTCATTTCCCAATCACTCCTGTGCCTAGGTGAGATCATGTGACTAAGTTCTGACCAACAGGCAAAAGTGATGTACTTCCAAACTTGGCTATAAAACATCCTGTGTGATCTTCCTCTCTGTCTCTTCCTACTTGTATGCTGAAAAAGGTGTTCTTAAATTGCAAAGCTACAAACTGATAAGTGCTTAATTCCAGAAATAATTGTGTGTAGTGAATATGCATACACACACATATATATGTATGCATGTATGTATATGTATATATGTGTATGTGTGTGTGTAGCAATCTCCTAGGACACTCTTCCTACAAATGTTTGGATAATACCACCATTTTATGAGCGCTTTGAAACCTTTAAGAAATCATAATATCACAATGGGTACTACTTGAATTTTTCTGGTGATGACAATTCATTACTAAGAAAGGAGGCAGAGTAGCTACACTGAAGGAATCTAAGTCCCTAAAATGTCATGGTCTCTAAAGACCTCAAGAGTAGAGCTATTTATTATTTATTTCTCTATCCCCAGTAGTTTAGAAGGTAACAGGCATATAGAAGGTACAAGTAAAAGTTTATTGAATGGCTGAATGCATGAAGCCACCGAATCTTTGGTGAGTTCCATTATCTACAAAATAGGGATAATTATAATATAGTACATACATGAACTAACACAGAGGATGATTTGGAGATTAAAATCAAATCAGGCAGGTGGCATTTTTAAATTGTGACACACTTTGGAAAAGATTATTTTTTTTCTTTTATTCTCCCAAGATAACTCATTTTGTCTAATAATAATACATATTCAAGGATAAAACTGGTTTTCTTAGGTGAACTGAGCTCCCTTTTATCAGAGGAATTCAAACGTGGCCTGAGAAATCACATGATGGAGTTGATAGGAAGAATGTGTGCCCTTTGACTTCCTGACTTTTAGCCTCCTTTCCAATGAAGACACCATGATGTAAGGAAGCAGAAAGGTAGGGAACATATACATTCACTAGGATTATTTTAAGTAGAGAAAGACAGTAAAGTAAGAGCACAGGCTCGGGATTCTGACAAACTGGTTTTAAATTCTGACTTTCACATCCTAGGCATATGACTTGGAGAAAATTATTATTAACATTTGTACTTCTGTTTCCTCATTAGCAAAATGGATCTAAAAAAGAGCTTTCTATAGAGGATTGTTTATAGGTTTAAATAAAATTATGCATATGAAGTGTTTAGCATAGTAACTGATATATGGTTAGATATCAGTAAATAGTAGCCATTATTAAGACTGTTTTTCATCTAAGTCTAATTTGGTAATTCTCTGGGTACAGGACAGAGTTTTAGCTCAATAAATGTTACCTATTATTATTTATATTTATAGTCTAGTAGAACAATACATGTTGAAAAGTGATCACAACACATACATATATAATGTTACTCAAAATAACATATGTTGAAGAATAAATGAGGCCTGAGCAAGATACTGCTTGATTATCTGTGAGTTTTCAGGTTCACCTTCCCAGGAGTTTCTCTTTGACAAATTAGGAAATGAAAACCAGCAAGCTTCTGTCCTGGAATAGTCAGAGTGCTAAACAATAATTTCCTCAGCTCATTCAGACCATTATGCCACATACTAACAACAGGCAGGTGGAGATTAGGGAAAAAAATGACTATTTCCTTTTTTTTTCTCTAAAAATATATAAAATTAACAATTAATGTAGACATAAATCAGATACTCAGAACTCAGGGTGCAATAGTCATGCTGGTCTCCTTTTCATTCCAGGTTGAGTTAATCCACTTTCATTCTTGTACCAGAGGCATTGGTGACCTAATTTTTGGATAAGACAATAAACTGTCCAACTTTACTAATGTTCTTTAGATTTTCTTGTTTTTCAAGAAAATATAGTTTGTGTCCTACACATATGTTCAAAGGGTAGAAACTATTTTTCAACAATTTCTATTTTTAATGAAAAATAAAAACCTGTAGGGGATCAGTTTGGGATTACTTATGTGTTCATCAAGTACCTTCTGAGGATCTAAAATCTGAATTTAAATCTAGTGGTATTTTATGATTATTATAACCACCAATGTATTAAGAATCTCAGGGGAAATATTTTTCTAGACATAGCGAAAATAAAAGTTAAAGAGATAACAGTTATCTCTTAGTCAAAATAAAACACTAATTCAGGAAGCATAAGGAAAGGTTCCAAATTTCTCTGGTGAGGAAAATAAAAAAGTCCAAACAAATCATTTGTATTTCTGCATTCTCCTTAACCACAAACTCTGCTAAAAATATTTACTTGCATGGATTATAGTAATGGTATTAAGAAAGAAATTTGAATTTTAAAAATATAAACAATAAGAGGTACTCCTAATATATCTCAAAAAGACATGTTTTTGAAGAGCACATGTTTCAGTGAAACATATGTTTCATGTCTAGTGAAAATCTTTTTTTTACTAGATTTTTAAAAATAAATTAATGATTGTTAGTCATAGAAAAATATTAAATTAAAAGTAGACTATACTAAAGTTCTTCACTATGACAGGTGAACTTTAGTAAGCAAGGTGAAATTTTATGTTAGCATTTATTCTTAACTAGAAAATTTCACAGTATATTCAGCCATTTTTATTTAATAATCAAGAAAACACATTTTATTAAATTGTCATTAAAATATACCCAGTGATTCAACAGATGCAGTATTTGACAGATTTGGCATCCATCAGGGAAAAAAAAATTTTAATGGGAATTTGAGAGGTAATCTGCTCCTAAACTGATTTTATATCTACATATCACATAATATTAGAGCTGGAAAGTACTTTAAAGTTACTCAGCTCATTCCTCTACAAAATACCTCAATTCTGTCTTCATCCATCTTCTGTAGAACACTCCAGTGAAAAGACACTTACTGCCTCTTGAGGAAGTTCATTCCACAATGGTAGCCACTGGTCTTTTCTAAGATTTACATGAGAGCCAACTAAAATCTGACACTTGAGAATCTCTGCTGCCCCCACCAAACATTTGATTGATAATGCTCTCTGGCTCTTGACATCTTTGAAGATAGCTACTATGCCCACACTAAGTCCTATATTTTGTTCATCCATTCAGAAAAATTAGTGTCCAAGCCCTCATCATCCATACAGACAGCTCTGAAACCAAGCTTGTTTGTCCTTAACTGTTCAAGCGTGGTGCCCAAACTCAGTGCTCCACATGAAGAGCCACTGAATAGAAGTTAAGAGCTTAAGTTTTGGAGTCAGACTGACTTTGTTTACAGCTAAGCTCTGCTCCTTGTTAGAAAAATCTTGGGCAAGCTCCTGACCCTCTCTGTGCCTCTGTTGCTCCATCTATAATACTAGCAATTGACTTATAGAACTGTTAACAGCTTAACACAATGCCTGCACATGGTAAGTAGACAAAAAAATGCTAATTTTTAAAAATACTGGACTATAATCTTTTATACCTGGACAATGTAATTCAATTAAAAGGGTCTAAAATTCTGCTAACCCTGCAGGTGTTCTGATCACGTTGTTGCTTCCAGAGAGTATATGGTCACTTTTCACATGAACTTCTATATATACACTAGTAATAATTTTATATTCATTCAAGTAATGACTAACCCTAAATGTATATATGTCTTTCTCTGTATATTATATGTATATTCATACATTTTCTTTGCTAAATTTTTCTGTTAATTTGGGTCAAGACACTAAATTTTGGGGTATAGTATCTATCATTTATATAAATTTTTGTAGCTTACAAGGGATTTTTAAATATATCATCTTAAACTTGGCAAAAATTTTATATTTAATTAATTTTATAATTAGAAATTTTTGCATTTAACGTCTTTTAACTGGGATACCTTTTATAGACAATGGAAGATTATAATTTATATTACACTTTAATTCTACTTAGTGATACACAGACTAATTGTACATTTTATATCTGATGCGGTCTCATATTAATTGAAATATGGTTTACATGTGAAGAATAGGTACATTCATCATAAGAAGCAACAAAATCTAAACAAAACTCTTTAGCAAACTTCTCCACTTTCCTATTTAGTAACTATTTGAGAAATATTTAATAACTATTTAGGAACTATTTAATAGTAGTCTATTTAACGCTGCCCACACACTCCAAACTTTTAACACTTATTGGTCACCCCCATTGTCAATCAATCAAATTAACTTATGATGTCTTCTTAGTTTCTTATAATGTTTTATCTCCTTGTTTATACTTTCAAAAATATATGCTAAGCTCCACTATATGCCAGATATTTTTCTAGGTGTTGGAAATATAGTGCTTAAAAACAAACATAGAGACGCTAAGGCTGCTGCTGCCACCACCAAGAAGCCTGTGAGCAAACACAGGTCACTATCCACACCGGCCCTCCCGGGAGCCTGTGCAGCCCGCCACTGCCAGGGTCCTGTGAGCCAGGGAAAACTTCCCCGGGAGAACGCACGGCGCGCCTCAGGCTGCTGCAACGTCATGCCGGCCTCTGCCGCCGCAGGCTCGCCCCGCATCCGTACCCCTCCCTGCCCCCGGCCTGAGTGAGCCAGAGCCCCCGAAGCAGCAACTCCTTTAACCCCGTCCTGTCTGAGTGAGGAACAGACGCCCTCAGGCGACCTACACGCAGAGGCGGGGCCAAATCCAAAGCTGAACGCCAGGAGCTGTACGAACAAAGAAGAGAAAGGGAAATCTCTCCCAGCAGCCTCAGGAGCAGCGGATTAAATCTCCAGAATCAATTTGATGTATCCTGCATCTGTGGAATACCTGAAGAGACAACGAATCAACCCAAATTGAGGAGGTGAACTTTGGGAGCAAAGATATATTATTTTTTCCTCTTTTTCTCTTTTTGTGAGTGTGTATGTGTATGTTTCTGTGTGTGATTTTGTCTCTATAGCTTTGTTTTCACCATTTGTCCTAGGGTTCTGTCCATCTGTTTTGTTTTTTTTTTACTTTAAAAAAATTTTTTCTTAATAATTATTTTTTATTTTTTATTTTAATAACTTTATTTTATTTTATACTATTTGTTTCTTCCTTTCTTTCTTTCTTTTCCTTTCTTTCTGTCTTTCCTTCTTTCTCTCTCTCTTTCATTCATTCTTTCTTTCTTTCTTTCTGTCTTTCTGTCTTTCTGTCTTTCTATCTTTCTTTCTTTCTTTCATTTTTTCTGCCTTTTATTCTGAGCCGTGTGGATGAAAGGCTCGTGGTGCTCCAACCAGGAGTCAGTGCTGTGCCTCTGAGGTGGGAGAGCCAACTTCAGGACACTGGTCCATAAGAGACCTCCCAGCTCCACATAATATCAAACAGCAAAAATCTCCCAGAGATCTCCATCTCAACACCAAGACCCAGCTTCATTCAACGACCAGCAAGGTACAGTGCTGGACACCCTATGCCAAACAACCAGCAAGAGAGGAACACAGCCCCATCCATTAGCAGAGAGGCTGCTTAAAATCATAATAAGGCCACAGAAACCCCAAAACACACCACCAGACGTGGGCCTGCCCACCAGAAAGACAAGATCCAGCCTCATCCACCAGAACACAGGCACTAGTCCCCTCCACCAGGAAGCCTACACAACTCACTGAACCAACCTTAGCCACTGGGAACAGACATCAAAAACAACAGGAACTACGAACCTGCAGCCTGCAAAAAGAGGACCACAAACACAGTAAGTTAAGCAAAATGAGAAGACAGAAAAACACACAGCAGATGAAGGAGCAAGGTAAAAACCCACCAGACCTAATAAATGAAGAGGAAATAGGCAGTCTACCTGAAAAAGAATTCAGAATAATGATAGTAAAGATGATCCAAAATCTTGGAAATAGAATAGAGAAAATACAAGAAACGTTTAACAAGGACCTAGAAGAACTAAAGAGCAAACAAACAATGATGAACAACACAATAAATGAAATTAAAAATTCTCTAAGAGTGTCATGGACATATATACACTACCAAATGTAAAATAGATAGCTAGTGGGAAGCAGCCGCATAGCACAGGGAGATCAGCTCGGTGCTTTGTGACCACCTAGAGGTGTGGGATGGGGAGGGTGGGAGGGAGGGAGATGCAAGAGGGAAGAGATATGGGAACATATGTATATGTATAACTGATTCACTTTGTTATAAAGCAGAAACTAACACACCATTGTAAAGCAATTATACTTCAATAAAGATGTTTTAAAAAAAAATTCTCTAGAAGGGATCAATAGCAGAATAACTGAGGAAGAAGAACGGAAAAGTGACCTGGAAGATAAAATAGTGGAAATAACTACTGCAGAGCAGAATAAAGAAAAAAGAATGAAAAGAACTGTGGACAGTCTCAGAGACCTCTGGGACAACATTAAATGCACTAACATTCAAATTATAGGGGTCCCAGAAGAAGAAGAGAAAAAGAAAGGGACTGAGAAAATATTTGAAGAGATTATAGTTGAAAACTTCCCTAATATGGGAAAGGAAATAGTTAATCAAGTCCAGGAAGCACAGAGAGTCCCATACAGGATAAATCCAAGGAGAAACACGCCAAGACATATATTAATCAAACTATCAAAAATTAAATATAAAGAAAACATATTAAAAGCAGCAAGGGAAAAACAACAAATAACACACAAGGGAATCCCCATAAGGTTAACAGCTGATCTTTCAGCAGAAACTCTGCAAGACAGAAGGGAGTGGCAGGACATATTTAAAGTGATGAAGGAGAAAAAACTACAGCGAAGATTACTCTACGCAGCAAGGATCTCATTCAGATTTGATGGAGAAATTAAAACCTTTACAGACAAGCAAAAGCTGAGAGTTCAGCACCACCAAACCAGCTTTACAACAAATGCTAAACAACACCCGTATATATGCTGTCTACAAGAGACCCACTTCAGACCTAGGGACACATACAGACTGAAAGTGAGGGGATGGAAAAAGATATTCCATGCAAATGGAAACCAAAAGAAAGCTAGAGTAGCAATTCTCATATCAGACAAAATAGACTTTAAAATAAAGACTATTACAAGACATAAAGAGGGACACTACATAATGATCAAGGGATTGATCCAAGAAGAAGTTATAACAATTGTAGATATTTATACACCCAACATAGGAGCAACTCAATACATAGGCATATAGTAACAGCCATAAAAGGGGAAATTGACGGTAACACAATCATAGTAGGGGACTTTAACACCCCACTTTCACCAATGGACAGATCATCCAAAATGAAAATAAAAAAGGAAACACAAGCTTTAAATGATACATTAAACACGATGGACATAATTGATATTTATAGGACATTCCATCCAAAAACAACAGAATACACTTTCTTCTCAAGTGCTCATGGAACATTCTCCAGAATAGATGATATCTTGGGTCACAAATCAAGCCTTGGTAAATTTAAGAAAATTGAAATCGTATCAAGTATCTTTTCCGACCACAACGCTATGAGAGTAGATATCAATTACAGGAAAAAATCTGTAAAAAAGACAAACACATGGAGGCTAAACAATACATTACTTAATAACCAAGTGATCACTGAAGAAATCAAAGAAGAAATCAAAAAATACCTAGAAAGAAATGACAGTGGAGACACGGCGACCCAAAACCTATGGGATGCAGCAAAATCAGTTCTAAGAGACAACTTTATAGCAATACAATCCTACCTTAAGAAACAGGACACATCTCAAATAAACAAACTAACCTTGCACCTAAAGCAATTAGAGAAAGAAGAACAAAAAACCCCCAATGTTAGCAGAAGTAAAGAAATCATAAAGATCAGGTCAGAAATAAAAGAAAAAGAAATGAAGGAAACGATAGCAAAGATCAATAAGACTATAAGCTGGTTCTTTGAGAAGATAAACAAAATTGATAAACCATTAGCCAGACTCATCACGAAGAAAAGGGAGAAGACTCAAATCAATAGAATTAGAAATGAAAAAGGAGAAGTAACAACTGACACAGCAGAAATACATAGGATCATGAGAGATTACTACAAGCAAATCTATGCCAATAAAATGAACAACCTGGAAGAAATGGACAAATTCTTAGAAATGCACAACCTTCCGAGACTGAACCAGGAAGAAATAGAAAATATGAACACACCAATCACAAGCACTGAAATTGAAACTGTGATTAAAAATCTTCCAACATACAAAAGCCCAGGACCAGATGGCTTCACAGGCGAATTCTATCAAACATTTAGAGAAGAGCTAACAACTATCCTTCCCAAACTCTTCCAAAATATAGCAGAGGGAGGAACACTCCTAAACTCATTCTACGAGGCCACCATCACCCTGATACCAAAACTAGACAAAGATGTCACAAAGAAAGAAAACTACAGGGCAATATCACTAATGAACATAGATGCAAAAATCCTCAACAAAATACTAGCAAACAGAATCCAACAGCACATTAAAAGGATCACACAACATGATCAAATGGGGTTTATTCCAGGAATGCAAGGATTCTTCAATATATGCAAATCAATCAATGTGATACACCATATTAACAAACTGAAGTAGTAAAACCATATGATCATCTCAATTGATGCAGAGAAAACTTTTGACAAAATTCAACACCCATTTATGATAAAAACCCTTCAGAAAGTAGGCATAGAGGGAACTTTCCTCAACATAATAAAGGCCATATATGACAAACCCACAGCCAACATCATCCTCAATGGTGAAAAACTGAAACCTTTTCCACTAAGATCAGGAACAAGACAAGGTTGTCCACTCTCACCACTATTATTCAACATAGTTTTGGAAGTTTTAACCACAGCAATCAGAGAAGAAAAAGAAATAAAGGGAATCCAAATTGGAAAAGAAGAAGTAAAGCCGTCACTGTTTGCAGATGACATGATACTATACATAGAGAATCCTAAAGATGCTACCAGAAAACTTCTAGAGCTAATCAATGAATTTGGTAAAGTAGCAGGATAAAAAATTAATGCACAGAAATCTCTGGAATTCCTATACACTAATGATGAAAAATCTGAGAGTGAAATTAAGAAAACACTCCTATTTACCACTGCAACCAAAAGAATAAAATATCTAGGAATAAACCTACCTAAGGAGACAAAAGACCTGTATGCAGAAAATTATAAGAAACTGATGAAAGAAATTACAGATGATACAAACAGATGGAGAGATATACCATGTTCTTGGATGGGAAGAATCAACATTGTGAAAAAGACTCTACTACCCAAAGCAATCTACAGATTGAATGCAATCCCTATCAAACTACCACTGGCATTTTTCACAGAACTAGAACAAAAAATTTCACAATTTGTATGGAAACACAAAAGACCTGGAATAGCCAAAGTAATCTTGAGAACGAAAAATGGAGCTGGAGGAATCAGGCTCCCTGACTTCAGACTATACTACAAAGCTACAGTAATCAAGACAGTATGGTACTGGCACAAAAACAGAACTATAGATCAATGGAACAGGATAGAAAGCCCAGAGATAAACCCACGCACATATGGTCATTTATCTTTGATAAAGGAGGCAAGCATATACAGTGGAGAAAAGAGAGCCTCTTCAATAAATGGTGCTTGGAAAACTGGACAGGTACATGTAAAAGTATGAAATTAGAACACTCCCTGACACCATACACAAAAATAAACCCAAAATGGATTAAAGAACTAAATGTAAGGCCAGACACTATAAAACTCTTAGAGGAAAACATAGGCAGAATACTCTATGACATAAATCACAGCAAGATCCTTTTTGACCCACCTCCTAGAGAAATGGAAATTAAAAACAAAAATAAACAAATGGGACCTAATGAAACTTAAAATCTTTTGCACAGCAAAGGAAACCATAAACAAGACCAAAAGACAACCCTCAGACTGGGAGAAAATATTTGCAAATGAAGCAACTGACAAAGGATTAATCTCCAAAATTTACAAGCAGCTCATGCAGCTCAATATCAAAAAAACAAACAACCCAATCCAAAAGTGTGCAGAAGACCTAAATAGACATTTCTCCAAAGAAGATATACAGATTGCCAACAAACACATGAAAGAATGCCTAACATCATTAATTATTAGAGAAATGCAAATCAATACTACAATGAGATATCATCTCACACTGGTCAGAATGGCCATCATCAAAAAATCTAGAAACAATAAATGCTGGACAGGGTGTGGAGAAAAGGGAACCCTCTTGCACTGTTGGTGGGAATGTAAATTGATACAGCCACTATGGAGAACAGTATGGAGGTTCCTTTAAAAACTAAAAATAGAACGACCATATGACCCAGCAATCCCACTACTGGGCATATACCCTGAGAAAACCATAATTCAAAAAGAGTTATGTCCCACAGTGTTCATTGCAACTCTATTTACAATAGCCAGGACATGGAAGCAACCTAAGTGTCCATCATCAGATGAATGGATAAAGAAGATGTGGCACATATATGCAATGGAATATTACTCAACCATAAAAAGAAACGAAATTGAGTTATTTGTAGTGAGGTGGATGGACCTAGAGTCTGTCATACAGAGTGAAGTAAGTCAGAAAGAGAAAAACAAATACCGTATGCTAACACATATATATGTAATCAAAAAAAAAATGTCATGAAGAACCTAGGGGCAAGACAGGAATAAAGACACAGACCTACTAGAGAATGGACTTAAGGATATGGGGAGGGCGGAGGGTAAGCTGGGACGAAGTGAGAGAGTGTCATGGACATATATACACTACCAAACGTAAAATAGATAGCTAGTAGGGAGCAGCCACATAGCACAGGGAGATCAGCTCTGTGCTTTGTGACCACCTAGAGGGGTGGGATAGGGAGGGTGGGCAGGAGGGAGATGCAAGAGGGAAGAGATATGGGAACATATGTATATGTATAACTGATTCACTTTGTTATAAAGCAGAAACTAACACACCATTGTAAAGCAATTATACTGCAATAAAGGTGTTAAAAAAATAAAAATAAAGATAATACAAAATAACAAAACAAAAAGCACATCTTGTCTGTAGAGTTTACTTTGTAATGAGGGAGAGACATAAATATATGTGTAATATAGTGTCAGGTATTAATTAAAGTTTCAAAAATATTTTTAAATAACTGAGGATAAAGAACTGAGTATCATACTTTTAATCCCTCCACACATCACAGCACATTGCCTAATGCATAGTACATGGACAGTACATTCAGCATTTTGTGACGGCTTATTTGGCAAAAGTTACTTTTGAATACTGCCAACTTCCCCTGTCACTGCCTTATTTTCTTTTTTTTTTTCTTATGGCTTCCATTCCATAGGTATCTTATAAAACATTTTCTCACTGCCATTAATACATTTTAACTCATAAATAAGGGTTTTGATAATACTAATTTAATCCATTCACATATGCATTTTTAAAAACCTGTACTTGAAGAAGAAATGGTTTTATTGACTCCAAGGCTAGAAGCTAAACCAGTGGGAAGGAGATATATTAAAGTACATTATTAAAAACCTGTATGCAAATGTATATAATGGATTTACTCATAATCACCCCCAAACTGGAAATAACCCAAATGTCCTTCAGCAGGTGAATGGATAAACAAGCTATGGTACATACATACAATTGAATATTACTCAGCAGTAAGAAGGAAGGAGCTACTGAAAACAGAACAGCATGGATGAATTTCAAATGCATTATGTTTAATGAAAGAAGCCAGGCTCAAAGGCTACATGCTGTAGATTGCATTTATACTTGGAAAAGTTAAGACTATAGGAACAGAAAAAATATCATTTGCTACCAGGGGCTGAGGTTGAGGGAGGGAAAGATTATGAAGGGGCAGGAGGGAAATTTTTGTGCCATGATGTAACAACCCTATATCTGGATTGTGGTGGTGATTACATAACTGTATGTAAACCCCAATAAGCCTGACTTTTAAAAAATTCAGTGTCACTGATGCTCTGGGGGCTTGGAGGGCTTCCCACTGCTGCCAGCCCAGTCAACCAAAAACACTACTTCATCTTTATCCTGGTGTTCAGGCTCACCTACAATCTCACCCCAGTGACCCTGAGCTCCTTATCCTATGGCATCCTCTCCACACATTACTCCAGGCAGACTGATCTACCCCACCCCCATGCAATAATCCTGTGAATTTCTCCTAACAAGAATGCCCAATTCCTCTTTTACTCTTTATCCTCATCTACACGACATGCTCAAAGATCTGAGTTATGAGCATGATGCATTTTTGTAAGCCTCTCCACAATATCTATCACACTCCACGCAGAGAAAATAGTATCTTTCAGATACAAGTACTCAAAACTATTTGTAGAATGAGTAAATGAATAAATAAATAAATAAGCACGTGAATGAATTCCTTATATAACGAAGGCTCCTGGTGAGCAGGCAACTTTCATTTTAATTATTCAAATAGAATAATGCTTTGATAGGATCTGTTTTTAACATAAACAAAAGATTAAATTTCCTTCTTCATAGCTTCATTTTTGTCAACAATGACCTGATTGTCTCAGTTATAATCTTGGTTGGATCTTTATTTTTTATTCATTTTTCTTTCTCATCCTGTAAATATGCAGATTTTTCTATTCTTTCCCACATGTGACCTTTCCTTTCACATGGGTCTCTGTAATGCTCTTACTGGCAGCTTCTGACCCATACTTCTGTCCATCCACAACCAAATCAAGCTTACACAGAGCAAAGAATGATCTTCTTCATCATCACACTAAACACATACACTTTTCAGACCCAAAGCGTAAATTTTGCTTATGCTTACTCACAGGCTGTTAATGAAGGTGGGTGGGTGTGGGATTGGAGATACCTGAACTTCAATACACAAATACACAAACTAAAGTCACATTAAAGTAAGCATTGTCTACATTTTCACAATAATGAAAGCTGAGTTTAAATGTTTAAAACTGTGTACAAATGATGCTGTAAATTAAACATGAACTTAATCTTGACAATCTAGTCATGTATGCTGAAAACAATCTCAATTACAGTACATCAAAACTCACAAACCCCCAAGGGAAACAAAACAAAACAAAAAGCAAACATTTGTTTTTTGGCTTTTTGTATTATACTGAATAACTCACTGACAATTTGTGTAAGGAAAAAATTACAAAATTGAACGGGACTAGTTATTTTTATTGTGTCTTAAAAATATATCTTTTCCTATAATAATTTAAAATCTATAAAACACTAATATGTGAATGTTGAAGCATTTCAGCTAAAATACATTCAAGAAATATATATTATTAAACAGATATCAATAAATTATTAATTATTATTAAGATTGACTTCTATTTACTATGGTGCTAGGAAGCAACCCGAAATAATCATTTTAATGTATGCATTATTCTAATTTTAAGAAAACTGCATTTGTGCAAATGTAATGTACATCTGTTCCTCTTAGCCAAGAAAAAGAGAAGTACATGTTAAAAACTTGTTTCACTTCTCTATTTCATTCTGCCTTTTCACCAAAATATAAAAGTACACTTCCCTTTTTAAGTTCCTCCTCAACCTTCATCTTATCTATATCCTCATGTATAATAGATTCATAAAGAGAGAAGCCTTATTACACATGGGTGTGTACATTTTACACACACCTATGTTATAACCAGAGAGAGAAAGAGAAGAAAGAGAGCGACACAGGCCGACTGGAGTTGAGTAGAGATGAAATAACCTTTTAGAAGGAGAAATATGCACCATGGGACTGATGGACTTTTGAATGGCCTTCTTCAGACAGAGGAACTAGATCCAAATCTTGGTTATTTTGTCCTCTCAGATGAGACATGAAGGAAGTGTGATCTTACCACGCTGCAGATGGTTTAGATGATCAGCTTTCAAAACAGAATTTTATTAAATCCACTTACTACATGGTTTCAGTCAGCTGGAGTCCTCATTTTATTATACCCGTACATATAGTACACATCTGTGTGTACATGTCTCTATATGGATCTTGATGTCACTAAATCTATAGCTTGTGCTAGTGTGAGAGTTTACAAGGTTCCTGAACCTTGTCAGGACCACCCAAGAAATTCTATCTTAAAAGAGAAAATTGCAATCAACCAAAATCTGACCAGATAAGATACGAAATATAAGGACAGACTTTTCCTTTTACGACAGCTGTTTTAAATCCAATAAATTTATTGGTGTTATTTATTTTACAGTAGGATGCAGCCAGGCAGAAAGTACAACTTTTTTGAAAGATGCAAACAAAGACAACAAAAAAGTAGCTGGTGGTTATTAGGTAATGAACACAACAGATAGATATTGTGGTCATGAAGAAAAACAGGCTTTCAAGTCTAGTGTGACAGTATATAAGAAGAAATATAAGTAGTGATGGAGGCAGAGATAACAGAAGTGGTTATTGCCTTAGCACCTCTTTCTACAAAACTTTTGTTTAATATGCCTGTAATTATAGTGACAGACTAATAAAATACCCCAAAGATTTTCACTTTATTCCTTACAATGAAATATTTCTTCCTCTTAAAGATCAACTTAATTAATTAATTTCCAGGAAAAAAAAAACTCTCAAGAAATAAATATTGCTAATTATATCTGCATAAAAATAGAACAGTTTGGAATAATTAAGGGAAAATATTTTATTTTTCTTTTGTCAGCTGGAAGAGAGACTATAAAAGGGGAATGCTCATATAGGGTGCATTTCAAAAACAATGAGAATGATTTTCCATTTTTTTCCTCAGTGGTATCTTAAAATGAGCACAGATGCATAATTACAGATATCAAACTCAACACTAATACAAGTATTTTTTAATGGAATCCATATAAATTTGCATAAGTGTTAAGAATAGAAGCTCAGACTTTTATCCTTCATTTGATATTCACATATTCAAGTACTTACTCTATCTCCACCTGAATGTCTGACTAATAGACATCTTAAACTCAGCACTTCCAGGACTGAGCTCCTCATCTCATCCCCCAACCATCATCACCACCATCAGTAAACCTGCTCTCCCTGTTATCCTTCCTATCTTAGTTGATGTCAAATTTGTCCTTCAGGTTGTTCAGCCAAAATTCTTGAAGTTACTCTTTACTTCCCTCTTTTATATCCACACCTAGTGCATGAGCAACTCCTGTTGGATCTATTTTCAAAATACATCCAAAATTTGTCCACTTCTTATTATTTCAACCATATGACCTCTTCGGGAAAGTAAAGATCATTGCTAGGTCTGAGTTTTGAAATCTTAATTCAGTTTGTACAACATAGTGTTGTTTCTTAAAATTACTAGCGGTCAATAGATAATATGTCCTTTTCATCTAGTTAACTTAGTGGTTGTCCATTTATTCATTCAGTAATATAATATATTGCCTACTAAAGGCCAGGCACTGTCCTAGGTACTTTGGATAGATCAGTGAGTAAAATAAAGATCTCTCTGTCCTAGTGAATTTTCCATTTAATGATGGAAGATAGACAATAAACAATACATAAAATAAGAACAGTACGTAGTATCTTAGAAAATGATAATGACTATGAAGACAAAAATACAGCAGAATAAGTAGAGATCAGGAGTTGTGGCGAGGTGAGGAAGGTGTCAGGTTACAGTATTAAATAGGATGGTCAGGATATACCTCTTGGAAAAGTAAAATTTGTAATAAAAACTTGTCAATTTGATTCCCTTCTATATATCTAGACAGAGAATTAACAAGAAAGTGCCCACAATGGGATGGCATATCCTGCCCTAGTCTCTGATTCAAACCTTTCTCTATACTAACCAAAGAGTCAGTTAGAAAGGAAAAAAGCAAAGAATAGATGGAATGGGAATAGAGGAGGCAACCAAAAAATATCTTCTTGTTATGGACAGGATATTTGTGTCCCCCCCTAAATTGAAGCCCTAAGCCCCAGTGGGAAAGTATTTGGAGATGAGGCCTTTGAGAGATAATTAAGTTATGAGGGTGGGGCCCTGGTCTGATGGAATTAGTGCCAGAAGAGATACCACAGTGGAACCTCACCATGTTGGCACCCTGATCTCAGACTTCCGTCCTCCAGAACTGTGAGAGAATAAATCTCTGTTGTTTAGGCCACCCAGTCGATGGTATTATGTTATGGCAGTCCCAGCAGACTAAGACACCTCCATAGTGTTAAATATTGAAACTTTGAGCCTATGACATCAGAAAGAATATTAATACATAGAGAAGTGTCATGTTCCAGTACAGTTTATAGCACCTCACAAATGTTGAGACATTTAACATTCAATTAATTCCACAAAATCTTGTTAATTCTCCCTTGAAAAAATTTCTGGCATCTGCCTTCTTTTCTGTCTTCTACAGCTATGCCCCTATAATAGCCTCCTACGGGGTCTCCCAGCTGCCCCTCCTGTGTCCTCAGGCAGTCAGTCACAGAGACCCTACTATCCCTCTCCACGGCCATCAGTTCACCAAAGATGAAACACGAAGATTCCCTGGTAAGAATCCTAGTTCCAAACGGACAAAGGTTTGAAGCATCTGTATACCTGAAATAATTGAGTTTTATTAAAACTGTCACAATGGGCGGAACCATAAGGAAGTTTTACTGAGCGCTTGGTTATGTAGACACTGCTGGCTGGCTTCCCTTCCCATTTTTCTGTTCCTTACCCATACTCCCCTCAAACACACACCTCTTGCTTAATCATGCTTTGTAAATAGTAATATATGTGTGACTAAGAAAATACATTAAGATGTAAACATTAAAAATAAAACAAAAAAAAGGACTTAGCATTTCTATCGAGTTTCGTAGTTTTTTCAACTTGGACTCTCCGAACTTTGATTTTAATTTCTCTTCAACATCTACTATCATCTCTGGTCAAGGCACCCATCCTTTTTCTGCTAGTCTCCATTTTCTCCAACTCCCTACCTAGAACATTTTCATGTCTACCTTCTGTGCTTTACTCGTGCTCTTGTCTCAACCTGGGACACCCTTCCTCTCATCTTCTATTGTCAACATTTGACCCAATCTTAAAGCTCAAACTTTAGCTTCTTCGCCATTCCTTTCCTCAGAAACTAAGCCCAGATAGTTCCCATTTTACCTAATTTGTTAACCTCTCTTCTAGAAAATTTGAACATATTTATATTATCTCATCTGCTATCTATTGTACAACTGAGCTTATTGCCATAGCAGTGTGTTATGTTATCTAAGGAATGTTCACTGGTTTCATGCATGTCTTTTTTTTCTGCACACAACTAGATAGTTAAGCTCTTTGAATACAGACACAGGGGGACATTATTCTTCATAACTTCTTTAGAGTGTAGCCAATGCTAAGGACAAAGTAATTCTCTGTATACAATAGTCAATAAATGTTTGTTAATAGTGCAAATGCATGGTGGCTGATTACCTGAGTTGGAAAACAACATAAAACTATAAGACCCTTTCCTCACTAGTTGATCTTGATTTATCTTCCACTGACCTTCTATGGCTCAAAGGGGCCTTTTCTTATGCTTTCAACTGTAGTACATTCATTATCCATTGATAATATCATCCTAGACTACATCCAAACTGCACTCCAAATACATCCTACTAGGAAAGTTCTTCTGTCATTACCCATCCCTCTCACTGCTGAGGACAAAGAGGTCCTCAACAACTTGATAAATGCTCTGTTTGTGTCATCATTTCTGCACAGTATCCTTTTATATAAGTCAGCAAGGGACTCAGGCAGCTCCTGCTTCTGCCCAGCTGACAGAGCAGCCCCTGCCTTAGTCATGAAGATGACTGGTTGAGTACTTTTATTCACAATGATTACAATCCAGTTGTGAGTTCAGTTGAAAAAAACTGCTTGAGAAATAAAGAGCTTGCACCTGTGATGTCAGTGAACCCTTTCCAAGAAACTAAGTTGCCATTTAATGCAAACTTTAAAAATGTATAAAAGGATACCTAACGTAAAATAACACAAAACCATTATAGGCATTAAAAGTGGAGATGAAAATGTGTTAGCAAAGGAATGGAAACAAACCATGAATCTGAAATGATTCAGATAAATCATTCAGCTTATTGGGTTCTGAATAGGGTTGATATTTCTTGAATATACATCTGCCTTTTCCTTATTCAATTGGTAAAAATATTGTGTAAATGTATTTCTTCCTATTAAGTTACCAATCTGAATGCTAGACTCTAGTAAAAGCTGATGATGGAGCAGAAAAAAGCAAATCTATTCAGTATGTATTCTCTTTTAGGAACTTTAAAATAAGGCATTTTAGCACTAATGTTCAATAAAAATAAGAAGATGTTGGATCCCAAATGAGATCCATCACTCTCAACTTAATTCATGTATTCTGAAAAATTAAAATCATCCTAGTATCTGGCAATGCTAGTTTTTCTCCAAAATGCTACATCCTTTATCTGTATGTGTCTAAACATAGATGAAAAGGAAACTGCCCATTCTTCGGGTTGACAAACTATTTGTAACTTAGTCAGTATATTTCCTTCAGGAAGATAAATTCAAGTTATACTCTATCAGTATATTTCCTCTATGGAACTGTATTTGCTTTTGAGTACCATATATGTTGGAGATGGGCGGTAGGGAGTAGCAAACACTGCATAATATATTATACCAATTAATTTGCTCCCTTTCAAATAAAACTAAGAGGAAATTAAATGGATTTACTCTAATGAATATTAAGTTATATCAGTTAATTTGAAAACACTCATCTCTAATTTATTTGACTTCCTGCTGTTACAGACCATCAAATGACTTAGGTGTGATTTACTTAGCTTCAGAATTTTAATATATTAATTTCAATATTTCAGGGTCAGTGATAATAAAAGAGACCACAAATCCTTCACTAATTTCCACACTTGCTATTGCAATGGGGTTTTAGCTCAAAATAGAAGGTTGCCAGTTTATAAAGAGATACTTCAGACAAGAACTTGATTATTTTTCATCCGTGGTACAAATAAGATAAGTTTACCTGATTACACTAAGGTATGTTTCAGTTTTTAACCTTCCTCAAGTGGATAAATGAACCAGAAGTAGCTAAACTCTTTCCGTGCCCATGTTATAGACAAACATCTTAGGTGAAGACAAGCCCTGTCCTTACTATGCATCTCCCATGGCCTGGGAGGATATGAGCCATGGTATTTTGAGGGAGGCAGAAAAATAGCACAGTCTTGTATCAGCATCATTTCACCTTTTATGTAGAGACGGATAAATGCAGAACCAAAATATTGTTTTGCTTTACTTTTCACTATGGGAAGTGCAAAATAAGCCCAAAAATGCATACATAATACTAAGAGCTTACAGTGGAGATGATGTCTGGGGGTTTGGATTCTCTGCTAAAATCCCAAATAAAAACCTATAGGTTTGGCTTAAAATACATCTTGGGGTATTAGGCAATCATTTTACCTTCACAGTAATTGTTGTTTTCCTTACTGAGCTAAACACTGGCTTTGTATTTAGTTACCTACCTTTAATACCTTGTAAAAAACCTGACCACTCAGTGTATGATCTGTGGGGCTACTTCATTACTTGAGGAGATTTATTTAAGACAAGAATCATAGCTGAATATCAATACTGAGATAAAGATGCATCTATGTAATTAAGAAAGGGAAGAAAATTCTCTAATATTTACATATACTTGTCTAACATAGCCTTTCTTTGTAGCCTGAAAGCGAAACTGAAAAACAATGCATAGTTATATATATGTAAATGTATTTATGCATGTATACATTTAGTATGTAAAACACATATACACACATGCGCACACACAGTAGGAGCAGGAGAAAGAGAAAGGCAGAGACAGATATAGTTTTTTTTTTAAGGCTAAGGAGGAGCCTTTTCACCATGTATCCAAATATTTTCTAGTCCTTTACATATTACAGAAATCAATACCAGCAGTACTATAATCTTCAATCACAATATGAAAACCTCAATTCAAAAAGCAGTTGCACTGCTCTAGCCACGTGGCACCCCACTGGTGAAAAAGATGGATAGAACTCCTGTGCCACTGAGCTTATGTTCGGCAGAATCGGTGGGTTCTGACTTGTGCTCCTGACAGACTTGATTCCAGGTGCCCTGTTATTCCAGCACCGCCTCGTTGATCTCTAAGTCCCTCCTGCAATAACAGCTGATGAGTCTCTCCTATTTGAGCAATCCTGTAGTTTCCCAGAACTTAAAAGCAAAAGCCATGTATAAATAAACAAATAAGCCAGGTAGTGCACCAACCTCTTTCCCAAACTAAGTAACTTCTCTGCAAAATTTCAAAACTTCTTCCCACTGATTTCTCCCTAAACAAAAATTTTCATTAAAATTATCAATCTCTCTCTCTATCTATCCACCAATCATCTATTTATCTAATTAGAATTTGGGAAATTTTCTAGAAGTTGATAAATGTATGGTCCTTTCCCCCAGTCCCATCTCTACACTGACAAGGAGCAACACCTGGCGAGAATGTGAAGCGGTTAGTGGAAAATTTCTACGTTGGGCAAGGGCTCTTTCACCTACTTCCTAGTAAAAAATCTTACTGAAAAAATTTGCAATGCCCATATCTGGTGGCCAAATGTCTGAAGCAGAGAAGACTAATTGACTGATAGAATAACTTTGGTAAAAACTGTTATCCTCTTCTTTTAAAGCATTCCCCACACTCCCTGCTGGCTGTAGCCTTATAATTTAACATACTAGAGAATAGAAGTGTGCTCCAATTTCACAAGTATATTTGGATTTCAAAGTTAGGCTCTCTTTTTCAATAAGCAACCAGGCTTAAGGACTTGTTTAATGTATGCAGAGGATTCTTCACAAAGTGAAGAATGAGAGGGCAGCTCACACACACATATAGCTCTCTAGCCTGTCAGTATTGTTTGTTGCAAGAAATTCTGAGTAACCTTTCCAGTACTATATACCTCCCTAGAAGTTAATTTGGGAGTTTTCATTAAAAGTCACATCAATACAAGCAGTCACCAAGGGCTCAATTTTCTTGGTAAACACTTCTTTGTCATGACCTGCTCTGGAAAACTACAAGTTCCTAAGCTTATATGTATTTGTTGCCTCAGAGAAGTTTGATAATAGAGCATGTTCACTTCACACACTGAATTTAATCAATTTTTGGATTATAATCTAATAGTGCCTTTTTCTCTAGTAAATATTTGCTCCATTTTCTTTATTCCTTACTGACTCTTTATTATTTCTTATACCATCATTTGGTGTGATAAATATGGGTACAAATTCTTTGGCACTCTTCCCATCAAGAGATGAAGTGTTTGGCTTTTCCCTTAAATATAGGTGGGCTCTATGGCTGTTTTGAATCTGTGAAAAGATTGTCTATTGGGACCCTCTCTGGGAGCCCTGATCCTCTATAAAAACCTACCAGGTATCCTGAGACAGCTATGCTAGAGAGCTCACACCAGGTGCTCCAATCAACAGACATGACTGAGCCCAGCTGTCTGCACCTAGGTGTCAGACATGTGAAGGAAGCTGTCTCGAACCATCCACCAATGGATACCACCAAGTGACTTTGGTTGCTGTCAATGGGGTCAAAAGAATTGTTCAGCCAAACTGTCCAAATTTCTGACCCAGGAAAACATGGGTATAGTAAAATGGTTATTGTCTTGAGCTTCAGGATTCTGGGATAGTTTGCAGTGATCCATAATGGAAGCATAAAGTGGTACCTGGAATTCAATGGCTACTGTAACAAAAACCTAAAATATGTAGCATTGATTTTGGCAGAAGCCAGAAGGGCTTCAAAGAGACTTCTGTTGGGGTTTGGGGGCATGAAAGAAAGTGAGGAAATTGGAAGGTGGAGAAAAGATAACCCTAGTTATGCAGTGGCAGAGTATTTGGCAACACTGTACCATTGATAAGGCATAAAAAAATATATACCTAATGAACTGGTGGATTTCACTAAGATTTTCAGGCACAATGTTGAAAGTGCCAACTGTTTTCTTTTATCTACATATGATAATGTATGGCTAGAAAAAGATAAGCTAAAAAAACTACTATAAAGAAGACTTAGAGAGAATATAAAGAAGGCAAGACCTACTAGTAAAACTGTTTTTGTAATCCCCAGTTTCTCTAGGCAACAAAAGCTCACAAAGTAGTCTCAGGGCAAACAGCAAATCCAGAACACCACCTTTCAAGTAGTAAACATCTCAAAAGTGTAGTTGAAAGACCCTTCGCTGAGACCTCAGAAGGATTCAAGGGTGTGCGGTAGAGCATCTGAGAAATCTCAGGGACATGACACTCAGACCCTTTTTTCTAGTTAAGAGAGCCTCTAAGAATCTTAAGGGTTTGCCTTGTAGATGATTAAACAAAAAGTCTTCTAAGATGCTAAGGTCCTTGTCTGTCAGCACTCTGATTCTCCATCCAAGGTATAGAAGGGCCTAGCTCAGAAAAAAATGTGGGTGTAGCTTTTTTCTAATCAAATGAATTATAACATGATACACTGAAGGCCAACAACATTTTAGAAGAAATTATAGCAGCTTGGACAGACAGGGAGAAGCTACAGCATGAAATGAAATGGTACCTGTGATTCTCAACCTTCTACAGCACAGGAAGCAGGATAGAAGGCCATTTCAAGAAGCACAGACCATTTCTCATGTCAAAGAATGAATGACGTTGGAGAGTAGAGATATATAGATACGGGATTTGTTCTCTGGATGTAATTACAATTTTTAAAAATTAAAATGTAATGTTTTATCACTAATCATCAGGGAAATGCAAATCAAAACCACAATGAGCTATCATCTCATACCTGTTACGATAGCCATTATTAAAAAACAAAAAACAAACGAACGAACAAATGAAAACAAGTATTGGTGAGGAAGTGGAGAAATTAGAACCCTTGTGCACTTGCACTGTTGGTAAAATGGAAAATGGTATAGTCACTGTGGAAACAGTACAAAGATTTCTCAAAAATTAAAAAGAGAGCTACCGTATGATCCAACAACTCCAATTCTGGATATTTATTCAAAAGAATTGAAAACAGTATCTCAAAGAGATACTTGTACTCCCATGTTTATTGCAGCATTATGTACAATAGCCAGGAGGTGGAAATCACCTAAATGTCCATCAAGGGCTAAATGGATAAAGAAATATGATATATATGTACAATAGAATATTACTCAGCCTTAGAAAATAGAAAATTTATACATATGCTTCAACATGAACGAACTTTGAGGACATTATGCTAAGTGAAATAAGCCAATCACAGAAGGATAAGCACTGCATGATTCCACTTATATGAGGCACGTAAAGTAGTCAAACTTATAGAAGCAGAAAGTAGAATGGTGGTTGTCAGGGGCTGGGAAGAGGGGGAATCGGGGAATTGCTGTTTAATGGGTGTAGTGTTTCAGTTACACAAGAGGAGAAAGTTCAAGAAATCTACTGTGTAATATTGTGCATAGAGTGAACAATACTGTCCTGTACACTTCAAAATTTATTGAGAGTAGCTCTCATCTTATGTGTTTTTATCACAATAAAAAGTATTTAAAAAGGTAATATGTTCGAATATTACTAAGTGTGACAACCTTAAAAGATTTTATAATAATCCAGGGCCCCTATTCTAACAGAGGCCATGTTTTAATTAAAAATTAGCTCAAATATTTTTTTTGAATAAGTGGATCAGTTAAGAGTTAAATGAGCAAACAATTGGAAGATCATGGTCTAGACCTGCCTATAAAATGAGGTTTTTAAGAGCAGATTTTTTTACCTTCATGGACAAGGATAGAATTGCATAATTCTACATCATTACAATTGTAAGAGAATTTATGTAAGCATGTACTGACAGACAGGAAGTTTTCTAATGGACATAATATAGATTTCCTCCCCTGTCATCCTCCTTAACATAACCCAAGTTATATCTATACGAACTGCCATTTTTTATTATCGAGACTCATTGCTTCCTATTTACCCCAACCTCTGTCTGTCTCTGTCTCTGTCTGTCCCTCTCTCTTTGCCCTTTACACACAAACACACACACAGTTGAGGGAGGTGAGAATTGGTAACAAAGTCAAGGGAAGTGAGGGGTAGTGGGCTTAGCTTGTCTAAGCTCTGAACCCCAATTTGTGGATCAGCATAGCTACAGAAACCTAGAATTCCCTCATTTCTTGGAATGTAGCAGGCAGAGAAGGGAAAGAGATTTTTCTGGCAATGGGACATTCATGAGCAAATACATATTATGTGTCTTTAAAATGCTTAACATATTAGATAAGCGTGAGATCCACTGGCTACATTGGTAAGAAGCATGAGCAATGCTACTTCTTGAAGGAATAGTTGTTGAAGGAAAAGGTTCTCTCTATCTTGTCTCCTTTGCCCAAAGTCCAATACTGTTAAGGTAATCGATGTAGTTTTCATAGTGCCTGCTCCTGAAGGTCTATCAAGAGGAGGTAAATGTGCTATGCAAGGAAGGTTCAAAGAACCACATAAAGTCGCAGGAATATTTTTCTCTCGACTATTCAACTCCAACCCTGAACTTTTGCAGTTCTTGAAGGCAACGTCTTGAGCTCTGTTTCTGGAGGCTAAACTGATGATTGTGCATTTCCATCGCAACTCTAACATCTCTCTTTTTGCTGGTTCCCAAAACAATGCAGTTTGGTCTGCATCGTGGCCATGTGAGAAGTCCACTAGAGCTGGAAGAGTCAGAATGGCTGCCTTTGGTTTCCCTCAGCTTATTCTATAGGGTTCACAGGATGAAGCCTTGTTGCCTCTGTTTTGTAAAAATCCGTAAGTCTGAGGCAATGCAAACCACTGCTATTCCCATTCAGGTAACATACTAGGGCTCTCTGGTAATATGGTAAACTAGCATATATTTTCAAATTAGAGCACTCTGTTGAATTAACTGTAAAGTCACACAATATAAGTAATCAGGGATACTTTGTGGCTGTTACATTTCTGTACATTGTTGATTTTAATGTAGTGACAGTGGACCATTGATACTGGTACTTAGAGGACACTGTCCTACTCAGCTTGGTGAATCCTTCCTGAAAAAGATCCTCTTTTAGGGTAGAGGGAAACATTGTGGTTAAGAGCCCAGACTTGAATCAGACAGACTGATTTTTAGGCTCTATAGCAGTTCCTGACCCTGAGCAAGTATCTTAACTTTGCCCTAGCTTCTCACATATAAAATGAGAATCACAGTAGTACCTACAATCTACAGGTATTTTAAGTATTAAAATATATACTCCGTTTAAATTCTTTTGAACAGCACCCAACCCATAGTAAGTGCTCAATAAATCTTAGCTACAATATTTCATTTATTTTTCCTTATTCTTCTACAAGAAAGCTTTTTGTTATTGAATTGAAAGTACCATTAAGATGGAAATAAAGGCATGAATAGTAAACACATACCAACAAGGCTGATCTATAACTTCTCCCCAACTTGGAGTGTTCAATTTTCTCCACAAAGATCATGTAGGAGCTGTTACTTGTTGTTACTCTGCATATCGGATCTGAACACACAGATTTTTAAAAAATTATTACATATAGGTTTCAAACATACAAATTCCTTGGCCTCCTTCCTACCTTCCTAGAAAAGGTGGGCACTGTCTGGGGTGAGCTTGTCATTTCCAGATGCATTCAGAGAGCTCAGTGAAGCTGTTATCTCCTACTGACCAGCCATGTCTGGCTCCAATGTTCCAAACAGGAAAAAGGCCTGGGAGGGAAGTGGAGCGCTGAATGTCACATGAGTTAGCAAAGGCTTTCTTGCACTTACATCATATTTAATTGTATCAAGTGCTGTTCATTATGTGGTTGGGTTTGTGGTACTTCCTGGAGGAAGGAACGTGGTAGAAACTTACTGGCATCTGAAACAAAACCAGAAACCTCTGTTCAGTGGGAACCTCAAATTAGACTTGAGTCACAGGATTGTCAAGTTGCTCAGGCTGCTTAGAGCACAATTCACATACTCGCATCCCATCTCATTGTCTAATACAAAAGGGGAAAGACACTCTCAGAAAGCAAGATTTGGGAAGAGTTAGGACATCATTTTAGTTTCAAGTCTTAAAATTATCATGGAAGTTCTTCTACATATTTGAAGGCTGTCTGTTGAGTTTAGAGAAAATTCTATGGTAAGTCTTACATAAAAGTTCTGGTGTATTCATGCAAGACACACTGCTGGATGCCAGCACCATCCTTTAAACAAGATGCGCTCTGAGAGTCCTCCCTAGAGTATTTATGCTTCACTTTATCTTTAGGAAAGCATCAGGAAAATACAAAGAGGAAGGCTTATCACTGAGACTTTTTTCATGGCTGTTACAGGGGACTGTTAAACTGTGGGGAGCTTATGAGACTCAAAATATACGTCCTAACTCATGATATATGCAATGTTATAGCCATCCGAACAATGAGGAAGAGAGAGCTCTCCATGCACACGGGTTCAGAATCCTTTAATTTTATTTCACCCCTGCCACGTGACTACCTGTGTGACTCTGAGTTGGTCACTTAACCCCTCTGAATATCAATTTACTCTGAAACATGTCAAAACAACATTTATCTCACAAACTTCAAATACTGTGCAAGTACATACTAGGAGTAGGATGCTATGTGTTGGGATGAAGAAGCCATAGTCCCTATCCCCAGGAACTCACAGTCTAGGACCATCAAAAGTTGAATGAGAGAAGATACATGAGGCTTCATTGGTACACTTTTGGCTCTCAGTATTAATTGGTTTCAATTTAGTGATAAAATTCCAAATCTGTAGTTTACTTTGGCAGTATGGTATTCAATTAAATGTTGACTATGCATTGGGTGGTAGGTAGGGTTTTTTAAAAACCATTTTTAACTGCCTTTCAGTTTCAGCTAATTAGTGTTGGGCCATGGATAGGCATGGAGGAAAAAAAGGAGCATCCACAGGGAAGGGCAGAAAGGGAAACTATTGGATGTCAGTAGTTTCTTGTCAATGGGACTGTTTAAACAGAGGCCAGACAGTCATCTGGTACCGCTCATGTCAACAAGATTCATAGTATTGGAGATCACTGTGCCTGGATGATATAGGTGTTGATGATGCCTTTTTCCTGAGCTCCCTCATTTGGGCCACTAGAAGGACTCTTTCATCTCCTTGGAGGGGAGTAGAATCAGAGAGAGAAAACTTCACATGAGTAGCAAAGTTTAAAAGCTTCAGGCCAAGAATATGACAGAAAGTTCAATTAGGCAGAATCAATATATTTCCTCTTATCTACTCCCTATTTCCACTTTCAGCTAGATTAAAAAGAATACAAACTTGGACCTGTAATGGGAGAAAAGAACTGAAGGAAAAACAAGAGAGATAGATACTGGTAAGACTCTCAGAGAAAGGACCCTGTGTCCTGACATCCTTGAGCTTAGGCTCAAGGTCAGTTTGTCTGGAAAGCAAGTGGTAGGGTTTCTCACCCCATCCCAGCATGGTGCAGTGTCTGCAGATGGTGGGATTCAGGGAGCATGGAGCAACATGCTTGAGTTAGCTAAGAGTGAAGAGGGTTTGAAATGTGGGTGAGAAAGACAGAAAATTCAAGGACTGAGGACCAGAGACCAGGAAGACACAGGACATTATCACAGCAGATACAAGTATGCAGAGGCGATTTCTCTGAAGGAATGATTTCCATTACGGTGGATGCCAGCAGGGTCTGGGCACCTCTCTAGATGCTACGGTGCCATGTACATGAAAATCCTGTCTCAATTGATTGTAAATCTAAAAATAGCTAAGAATTGTGTGATTCATGCCTTGACTATCAGTCAGAATAGGAATTTGAAATTTAGATTAATATGAATTATATAAAAATGTAGTTACATTTTATTTAACACTGCGTTTGTAGTCTGAGAAATTGATACTACCCAATTTCACAGTCCTTTGCAACCCAGAGTATCTACAATTACAGACTAACTAAGCCTAAGCTTTCAGGTATTAATTGTACTCCTCCAACTGCCTTTATTATTTGCCTCTTGCTTTAATGTTTTGTTTGTGCTTTTTATTATATGACTCTTCTAAATTCTTCTTGTAACTATTATCAATAAAAACAAATTCGGGCACTGGACCTAGATCTCTTGCTGATTATGCTGAACTCTGATACTGCTTTTCACATGAAAATAACCCCTTCAAAATAATTTAGTGAAAAATAGCCTACAAAATTGAAAAATAATACATAAAATCAACACATGGTTGTCTCATGTTTGTTTCCTTGACAGTTGATAAAACGTGTCTCCCTGACTTAAACAGACTATGTGTACCCGTGGCATCACTTGTTGGCTAGTGAACCTGGGCTTTATTCCTTTTGAGGGATCTCTGTTGAAATGAGAAGATCAAAGGGATTTTACCCTTGAAATGTTATCAGAGGACTCACAACAGTTCATGGTTAAAAACTCACTTCACCATCAACAGCAGCAGCAGGAATGGATACATCCTTAATGGCCTGCCAGGACCAAAGGCTAGCTGGAAAATATATTCTGAATGTGAAATAGGCTAATTAAGCCCATTGTTCCCTGGCTGTCACCCTAAGGGACAGCAGGGAGGTACAGGCTGTGTGCTTAACTAGGTTGAGTGGCAAACTTGAATCCCCTCCGCCCCACAAGTGTGCATATAAGACACGGACTGTCTGCCAAGGTCAGGGGTACAAGATAAATCTCTGTGTATAAACATGCTAACATAAAAATGGAGGATTAAAAGCTCATTAAGATGTTGTGAGGAGGATAAAGAGAAAAGACCAGAGCAGAAGGAAAGCAATGACCCACACATGTGTCTTTTGCTAATGCCCTTTATTTAATCAAAGCTCTGGATTCAGAGGTTATCCGTGCTGCTCAGCAGCAAAATCGCTTGGTGTAAAAAGCCTGCACAAAGTCACCATGTCCCCACAGCGTGAGTGCTCTGCTCTGCCCCAGGAAGGGTCCTTCCACCTGTGTGGCTGAGCCTCCCTTCTTCGGGCCCCCAGGAGGCGGAGGTTCTGTTTGCTTCTTTCACGTGCTGCCCTTTCTCGGAGTGCTGGCACCTGTGCCATTTAAGGACCCTGGGATAGGAAATACGGGAATCCTTCCCTTAACATGCTATTATACTTCAAAACAACTACTTCACCTGACAGGATTAAAGGGCAGTACATTTAGGGAACAAGATGACACTGCTCTGTTTGCTTTGGTAAGACTTTCACAGATGAATAGGCGAGCTTGCTCCCGTCGGGCACTACGCTGTCTGGTCTTTCCCCATAACTCTGCTCCTCTCTCTCCCCAACTCCAGACCCAGGACATGCACTGCCCCTGCCAACAGTAGATCCTCAGGACCCAAAAGTTCACCAGCTAACCACCAGCTAACAGTCAGAAAACCAAGACAAACGCTTAGGTTTCCTGGCTCCTTGTCCAGGGCTCTTTTTCCACTTTCCTGGAGTTCTAACTCTCCACTCACCCAACACTCTTAACTTTGCCCATGACCCCCCCAAGTCCCAATCGAACTGCAGATGTAACCACGAATCTGGGGGAGCTGGCTTAACAGTTGTTGCTGAATTCTAATGAAAAAATCAGTCCTCCATTTAGAGGATTTTGCAAGATGATCTCTCAGGGTTCCGGGAATATGAAAGGCAGGAGCAAAGCAAAATGTCAGCACTAATTTGATACGGCTTTTTGTTGAATGCAGAAGCGTTCATTAAAACCTTAAACAGGTGGCAGGTTTGGCAGCTCACCGTGTGCATGCTCTGGACAGATTTATTATGCCTTTCATTTTAAAATGTTTATGCAATAACAGACTCGGTGAGATAAATGATCTTGTTCACAAGAGCATTCTGTTCAAGGATGCTATGATAACTGCCATATCAATCAAATTGTGCAGTGAAAACTTACCATCAATTTTATAATCATCATCAATTATTTGTAACTTAGGAAACTCTTCATTACTTCTCCACTTTAATTTTGCAGTCTTCCAGGCAGCTTTTACCTAACAGTGGGAGACAGGGCCACAAAATGGGGACTATAGGCAGGATATCACCCCAGTTGCTGAGGTTCAGAGTGGGAGTCAGATATGCATTTCAAAGCAAACATAATTCCGTGTGAATAGTATTGGCTAACTATCCTGTGTAACGACTGAAGGTAGAAAGGAACATGTAAACATTAGGGGCATGTTCAAACATTAAGGCAGCTTCGCTTCATCAAATGAGGTGAGCCACAGGCCAAGTGAAGCTCAACATAATATCAAGTGAGGCAAAGTACACACTTCAGAGTCACTAGTGAGTCCTTAAATAATTGCAATTTCCCCTTAGCCTCACTGTCATCACCTTTCCAGGAGCTGGTAGTTTCTACTGGTGGCTTCTGCCATTTGCGGAAGGTTGGTCTCATCAACTTTAAATCTTACAGGAAATTTTCTGCTAGAATGATATCCAGAAATGATTCCCCACAAACCAGACTTTCACAAAACTTTCCAGATTCTTTTGGCCAGCGCAGTGTCTGGAATTTCACACGCACTGACCAATGTGACATACTGCCAGCTACTTTCTAGTCATCTTGATCTGCTAATGTCACTTCTCACAACTGCAGGATACATGCCAATTCTCCCTATAAACACACTTTCCTATAGAAAACATTCAGAGAGGACTAGGAAGTGGGGGGGGGGAGGGTGTGATACAATTTGCATTTCTTATTTGAATTTTTGACTCACTTCCATTAGGAAAGCCCTGACTATATTCACTGTTTTAGCTGAGTATCTCAGGGGCAGGTGCATCTTGGTTTTTCAGCTGGCTTCCAAGATACAATTGCATCTTTTGGTCTTCACTCCTGACAAGGAAGGAGGCTTACCAACTTTTACTTTCTTTTTTCTCACCAGAAGTGCTCTTTCGTCCTCTATTGCAAACCATATCACGTTATCTTCTTTTCAAAATACTGCTCAAGAATAACCTCCATGCAGATTTTTCAGCCTTAACTCTCTGATTGCAAATTGTTACAGCTCCCCTCTTAGCACTCGTGAATAGGTCTGTACAACTAATTGGCTAGATGCCAATTTATTTGTGGCTATTTTTGGCTTATTTTTGTCCCCATCATCTATTAGGAATTCTCAAACAGTAACAAAAAGCCTACGTCAAGGCAGATCCTTCAGGTTAATTCAAGAGTCTTGAAATGTTAATAATTAGTTCAAGGTTCACAGTGTTAATAGGCATATATCCTGCAGAGCCAATATTATGCAAACTGATGCATCTTTTATGACAATTAAGGGTGTCATTAGCTCATCAGTTTTCACTATTAGGCTGTCAGAAGAATGTCAGAAAAACTGAGTTCAAATCCCTGCCATCTCTGCATTTACTAGCTTTGTGATTTCAAGTCACATATGGTCATAGAAGAGGTACAGCTTTTTAATCTACAGAATGTGCAAAATAACATTTGCTATGGCCACTTTTAAAGGGAGGTTGACTTAGATAAGGTATATATGCATTTATTTAGTAAAGTATAAAGGAAAATATAATATTGTTACAACCACATACCGAAGAGATTTTGCTTATTCTGGGATAGGTGATAAAATGGCACAATTGACATAATAGTCTTAAAAGGATGAGTACACCTTTGACAGTGGACGATAAATAATCTTAGTTTAATACTGAGAGAGGTCGTTCAGCAAGACGAGTTGAATTTCCCTGCTTAATCCCTTATAATTAGTCTGGTGATAACAGAAATAAAACCTGCTACTTCTGTTAGAGCAGTGGTTCTTAGAGCATGACCACTGGTCCTGCAGCACCAACAGCATCTAGGAACAGTATTAGAAATGCAAATTATCGGCTCTACCCCAGACCTACTGAATCCGGTTTCCAGCAGATGAATGCTAAAGATGAGAGCCACTGTCCCATTCTGTAGACTGGGGTTTTACTTCAGATGCTGCTAAATTACTGGGTAAACTTGGAGGCCAGGCTATGACAGGACCTCATGAGATTCTGTGCATAAACATCAACTCACTTTTTCAGATTTTCAATCAATGCAGATTTCTTGCGCTATTATTTCCATTAAATATAAGCTGTGAAACAAAATGTGACTTTGTCAACCTCCATAAGTCTTTTTTGTACAAGTAAATTCACATATTTTTTAAAAAGAGCATGGCCGGATCAGGGAACCAGATTTAAGGGTTCTAAAAGTATGGCTCCTGCACTTAAAAGGGAAAAGTCTCTGACTTTAGGTGACTAAGTGCACGAGACCAAGTTTAGCCATCAACGGTAGAGAAACTCAAGGCACTGCTTAGATGCCCCTGCTTGTAAAGTGAAATGGTTGTAATAAAATGTTCTCTAAGCACTTTTCCAGCTCTCCCTGTTTGAACTGGAGTCTTCTTTCTAATTTCTTTCTCTTTCACCCACATCCTGAAAATTGCACTCAGAATAGAACAGAAGGCATAAAAGAAAGGCCAGAGAGAGAAACACTGAGAAGTTTCATTTCCCACACCATGAAGTAATTGAAATAAAATCATAAAAAG